>NC_051442.1:25943434-25969153 GCF_001649575.2 Kryptolebias marmoratus
AATCATCAAAATTAAACGAAATAAACATTTGAAATATATGAGTTTGTATGTAATGTATGAATATAATATACAAGTTTCACTTTTTAAATGGAATTACTGAAATCAATCTACTTTTTCATGATATTCTAATTTTATGACCAGCACCTGTATATGACAAGCCCACTGGTCATTCTTTTTTGCTTAATTCAGATTCACCATCACTTACTGTCCTGGATCCAGAAATGTTAAATCAGACACTGTCTCCCAACAGTTTTCCTCTGATGATGAATCAGACCTGCCCGAGACTATCCTCTGAGCATCATGTACTGTAGGAGTCCTATCTTGGGACACAGAAGAAATCATCCATCGTGCCCAAGAGAATGAACCTGACATCAGAACCGGACCACCTAACCAACTGTTTGTGCCAGGCTCTGTCAAAGTCCAAGTGCTACAGTGGAGCCATACAACTAAACTAACTTGCCATCCAGGATCCAACCAAATGTTACTGTTTGCACAAAGACATTTCTAGTGGCCTTCCATGTCCAAAGACATGAAGGGATACGTCTCAGCCTGCCATACATGTGCTAGAAAAAAAAGTGGAAACCAATCTTTTCCTGTTGTTAGTCAATCCTGATCACACATTGCCATAGACTTTGTTACCGGACTGCCACCCTCTAATAGTAATACAATTATTCTCACAGTTGTAGATCGTATTTCTAAGGCTGTCCATGTCATACCTCTACAAAAGCTACCCTCAGCTTTTGAAACTGTTTAGCTAATGAATCAACATGTCTTTCCCATCCATGGCTTCCTGCCTCTATGCACATTTCATTCAACATTCCATTCATATTTCTCAAGTAAAACCTGTCACTCAAAGTCTTTTTGATCAGTTTATTCAGTTTTAGACATCCTTTTGCTGACATCCTTTGCTTTGATGTCAGCACCCCAGCACACAACAGCAAAGGAAATGGAGCTAGCAACAACAGACTGTTAAAATATTTGAAGCATCTTATTGCAGTTGCTGAAGGACCTGAGTCTATGCAGGAAATAAATAAATAAAGTCATCTTAGGTCAGGGGTGTCAAACCCAGTGACGCAAGGGGGCCAAAATTAAAAATGTGGTCCTAGCCCAGGGCCAATCATGATCAATATTTATTAAAAATTACATAAATTAACCTTGGTTTTAGATGTATTATGTCAAATCATTCATATAGAAATATCAATTACCTTTTCCCAGTTACAGATTTTACAGAATTTAGAGCAAACAGACTTTAATGAACACAGACAAATAGATCAAACTTAAAAAATTACATCATTAGCAGTAATTTCTTACGCCTCACTCAGCTTTTAAATGAATTTTTTAACTTTAAAACAGATTTTTTTTAAAGGCCATTAATAAAAACCTGATCATACAGAAATTAAAACTATATATTGTTAGCTTCTAAGTCACTGTCAAGAGAAAACTTTACTAATTAGGCTCAGTTTTTTAAAGCAAAATAAGAATCAGAGACTCAATCTGTCCCAGACTAGAGGGCGGACCTAATGAAATCTAAATGTTATCTTGGGGGCCGGATGAAATGCTACAGAGGGCTGGATCTGGCCCGCGGGCCTTGAGTTTGACACCTGTGTCTTATGTCCTTCTTATAGACTGCCTCAGTGTTGGTGGACCAGTCCAATTTAGTGTCCAGCTGTACTCCAAGGTATTTGTAGAAGGTGATTCTTTCAAAGTCAGTCCTACAGATGATAAAAAGAGAAAAAGACTATTTCTTTTGTTTTGGTCACATTCAGCTGCAGGGGATTTTCTTCATGCCATCTCACAAAATAGTCATTCAGGTCTCTGTACTCGTCCTCCCCACCATTTTTCACACACCGAACTATAGTTGTGTCAGACAACTTTGTGCAGTACTAAAAGTCTGTTGTGTAGGTAGTGAAAAAGAAAGAAGAGAGCGTGGTTCCCTAGGGAGCGCCAGTGTTGCTAAGTGGACTCAGACGCACAGCTCTAGTTTCACAAACTGATCTTTCTGTAAGATAGCTGTTGATCCATGTGATCAGGGGAGGATTAACCTGCATGTCTTCCATTAATTACAGGGAACACCTTATTGTGATTTTTATGCAGAATGAGGAGAGACCAGATTTGCCTTTTAAATGTGATTACAAAAATAATTGAAAATAGAATCAACAATAAACAATTAAGACAACACTAGGAAAAGAAGACTAATGCTAAGAGTTTGTGAAAACAATATTCCAAAAAATACTTACTTTGAAAATGATTTACACAGATAATGCACTGAAAGTGAAAATTATTTGATGATCTAAAGAAATATAGTGATCAGTTAATCAAATCAAGCAGAACGTCTTTGGACAGGAGGCTTATTTATGATTTACTTGCACAAGTATACAGACAATTTAGGCTTGTTTGATAAGGGCTTAGTTTTGGAATTTGGCTGCAAGGATGTGTTAGGATTTAAGTTGTTTGAGTTAATTTTTGAGTAATCTTTTGTTTAGGTTTATTGTTTTCAGTTGTATTTCTGTTGTATTTCTTGTGATCCATGATCCATGTGTTTTGTCTACTCTATTATGTCGTGTAGTTTTGCTCTGTGTTCCCTGTGCCGTTACTCACTCTCCCTCAGTCAGTAGTTTTCCATCTCAGCCTGCCTTACCAATCTACACCTGTTTCTAAT
The DNA here is from genome assembly GCF_001649575.2 of Kryptolebias marmoratus. Classification (NCBI taxonomy): domain Eukaryota; kingdom Metazoa; phylum Chordata; class Actinopteri; order Cyprinodontiformes; family Rivulidae; genus Kryptolebias; species Kryptolebias marmoratus. The sequence continues at coordinate 25,946,094 of NC_051442.1, forward strand.
TACTAATCAGTCACCTGTGTCCAATTTCTCATTACCCTCAGCACAGATAGTTTGTTCCTCAGCTTCACTTAATCGCTAGTTCATTGTTGCTTTAATGTGCTATGTGGTTCTCATTGTGACTCCCTCTTTGTATTCCCTGAGATTCACCTTATTGTTAGTTTTGTCTGCTTTTGTCCACATTAGCATTTTGTTTTGTTCTTTTTTTAAAATAAATCAGTTACTGTGCCAGCCTGCATTCTGGGTTTCAACCCCCTTACAAAAAAATCCCATGAAAATCACATGTGACTTTCACATGTGATCACATGTGATTCCCACATTTCCACATGTGAAAACGTGATTTTTTTGTGGATTATGTGAACCACATGTGGAAAATGGGAATCACATGTGATCACATGTGAATTTCGTGGGATTTTTTTGTAAGGGCCTACACACAAAACCTGATAAGATGTTACAATTCTACCAGATTTCAGGTTATTTTGATAGAACTGCAGCTGAAATTTATAACCAGACCCAATTTGCTATTCTGTCACCAAATCCACCTCCTTAGAGGGTCGATGCTCTGGGCCAGTGGTCACTCTGTTCGTTTGGGTGGGGTTGCTGGCTGATCAGATCAGGAATGCCATGGGAAAGGAGGACAACTTCTTGGCAGGATTTAGTGATGTCTCAGTCAGTGTTTGCCCAAGGTAGCTGGGAGTAAAGGTGAATTCTTCAGAGATCAACTCAGTTAGCTAATGAACAGAGGTGATGGGTGACAACAACCACCAGTTTCATCTCTCAAAGTTATAAGTCAGTCTTCAAGTTGTTGAATCTCTCTTCTTGCTTCCCTTAACTGTTTTTCACTCTGCTTGGATCTCGATGTAACAATTCTAAGCAAAAAAAAATTTTCCTCACTTAGGTTAACAGACAAAGACAAAAGACAAGGGGAACATCCAAACCACAGTCACACAAAATTAGCTCTAACTGAAGACTAAATCACACACTGAACATCACCCAGAATCAAGGCCAACCTGGGTGTTTATTAGTGTGATGATCGGTGTTGTTTCTGCTGCCGCTACCCTGACTGTTGTTCCAGAGACTCACCTTCACCAGCTGTGGCTGATTTCCCTGATGGGCTCCACTGGTATTTAAGTCCCAGTCTCAGTTCAGATCTTTAGTGGAGCAACACACCTTTTTGGTTAGAATCTGCAGCCACTCAGTTTTAGCTTAGAGCTCTCTGAGTAACTTAATCTGCCTTGTCTTGTGCCTCTTCTCTTTGCCTCAGGGTGCTACTCCCCCTGGACGACCCAGGAGCACTCACCTGGAACACTTACCTCCTCCTGGGCTCACGGACCTCTCCCCTCTCGAACCAACCCGGTCATCTCCAGTACCACCTCTGTGTTCCTCGTCTCCTGAAAGCCAGTAAGGAAAGACAAGTTATTGCCTCACTCAAGTAGTTGTTTTCTCAGGACCTCTCCATACTTGCAACCCACCTGGTCTTTCCCCGCCCTTGCAGACCCCCTGGATTGCCTCTGTTCGGGTTCCCGGAGTTTTTCCAGTTTTTCACCTGTAAATAAAGTCACTTACCTTTTATTTTCCGCCTCCGAGTCTGGTTTTTGGGTTTCGCTCTTTAGACCAGGGGTCTCCAATCCTGGTCCTCGAGGGCCACTATCCTGCATGTGTTACTTGTTTCCCTGCTCCGACGAATCTGATTCAGTGGTTAAATGACCTCTTCATGTTCTGCAGAAGCCTGTTAATCACCCATTGATTCAAATCAGGTTTGTTGGAGCAGAGAAACAAGTAAAACATGCAGGATAGTGGCCCTCGAGGACCAGGATTGGAGACCACTGCTTTAGACACTTCCTGGTTCATGTCAATCAGTGGTTGATGATTCCCAGGCATCTGGGCACCCTCAGTTGAGATAAACTTCTCTCTCATGTCCGAAATCAGAGTTAAAATGGGTCATCGAAAAAAGTAATAAAGATATGTTAAAACACCTAAATTTCTCATTGAATCATTGCAGACAAATAATAATATACATTTCTCATACTTCAAAAGGTTTCATAAACACATAGATTTTTTTTCTGCACAAATAATGTTTTTCATAAATAGATTTAGATGAAACAATCTCTCTAACTGATTAAGTGTTAATGATTGGTACAAGTGTCAAAATAATCAAGAAACAGTGAGGTCAGGATGAAATTTTTACACAACTTGACGAGCAATAATATTAGTTCAGAGAAGAAAAGCAGGTCTTTTATCCTGAATTTCTTCACAAAGATGACTGGCAGAGGACCTCAGCACAAGGGCCTAATGCCCTCTGGTTGAGTATCTCCAGCCGCTTTTTCACCTGCATAGCTATTACTTGAAGTACAGTTTGTCATGTGGGGTAGTGATGAGAATGGCAATTCTTTTGAGTATACTGAATCCCTAAAAAAATTAATTCACTGAATCATTCAGTTCATGCAGCTCATTTTGTGGTGATCCGTGAGTTACTTCCTGGTGGACTGTCCCAGTTCTCCTATTGGTTGGGTCGTTGTGCCTTCTCACCTGCAGAAGATCAGCCTCATCAGGGACTCTGGGTACTTAAGGCAGTGGTGTGGATCAGACCAACGCTGGAGCATTGTTTGCCCTGTGGTAAAAACCTCTCAGCCTTTTACTAAACCTCGAAGTCTTGGAGTTGTTCTAAGTGCATTCTGTGTTTCTGTATTTTGCCAGAGTTACCTGTTTCTCTGGAGACCAGCCTGATCTGAATCCTGAGCCGCCACAAAGCTAAGTACCCTGAGCCACTTACCAAAGCCAGTCTGCCTTGCTGCTACCTGCATTCTGTGGAGGACCTACTTACCCCAGCCACCTGGAACACAGATACTCGGAAACACTTCACCTGTAAATACCTACCTCCTCACCACCCTCCATGCTGGACTCACTCTTCAACTCGGTAAAAAAAGACTCTCTGGAAATCCATTCACTTACCACTGCCTGTTAACTAATTACCACTCCCGCATACTTACCGACCACCCTCTCTTCCAGATCCGGATCCCTGTTGTCACAGTCACTGTAAATAAAATCACTTATCGTTACCGAGGCCTCCTGTGTCTGTCTGTTGCTGGGCTGCTTACTTTTGACAAATTAGTGAAATCCTGACACATTTGTGCAGTACGTGAGTGAATGACATTGCACCACATCCAGTACTATGCAAACGAATCACTCCTCAGCGGCAGTTCTGTGTGTGTGTGCGCATGTGCAAATTGGCAGTTTGTTCATTGAATGAATCACTCCTCTGCCCTCTCTGATAGACTCCCCCGTATGTGTAGCCTATGTCCATAAGTGACACGGCAAGAAGCACATTCACTAAACATAAGCCCGAGTCCTTTTTATTATTATTGTTATTATGGACACAGACCATCTGGTCTATAGAAAAGATTGAAATAAAAATTGCACAGTTTATCAATAAATGTGAAAAAAAAAGACAAATTCAAAACAAACAAGTTTTAACATAAAAGTACAGCCTAATTTTTAGATCTGATAGGTCTTGTAAACCTTTCCTTTGACTTTTGCTGCTACCCTTTTGTCAAAAATCACTCCTGAAGCTTTTCTCCATCCACTTCATCCTGAACTTTCTTTTTCACCTCTTTACCACACTCCCCATTTTCCTAGAGAGTAGGTACTTGAAGTCCTGCACCTTTGTGACCTCTGCTCCTTGTAGCCTCACTGTTCCATCTGCCTCCCTCTCATTCACACACTTACTCTGTCTCGCTGCGGCTGACTTTCATTCCTCATTTTTGAAGTGCATACCTCCACCTCTCCCAGCTCTCTTCCACCTGTTCCCTGTTCTCACCACAGATCACAATGTCATCTGCAAACATCATAGTCCCCAGGGATTCCTGTCTGACCTCATCTGTTAGTCTGTCCATCATCAGAGCAAACAAGAAGGGGCTCAGAGCCGATCCTTGATGCAGTCTCACCTCCACATTGAAGCTATCTGTCACTCCTACAGCACACCTCACCATCATCCTGCTGTCCTCATTCATATCCTATACCAGTCTAACATACTTCTCTGCAACTTCAGATTTCTTCATGCAACACCACAGCTCCTCCCTCAGCACTCTGTCACATGCTTTTTCTAAATTAAAAAAAACCCACAATGAAGTTCTTTCTGACCCTCTTTGCACTTCTCCATCAACATCTTCAAAGCAAAGATGGCATCTGTGGTGCTCTTTCTTGGCATAAAACCTTACCGCTGCTCACAAATAGTCACCTCTTGTCAAAGTCTAGCTTCCACAACTCTCTCCCAGATCTTCATCGTGTGGCTCATCAATTTAATTCCCTTGTAGGTGCTATCTGTACATCACCCTTGTTCTTAAAGATTGGCACCAGCACACTTCTCCTCCATTCCTCAGGCATTTTCTAACTTTCAAAAATGCCATTAAATAATCAAGTCAAAAATCTCACTGCCACCTCTTCTAGACATTTCCCTACTTCGATCAGTATGTCATCAGGTCCAACTGCCTTCTCCTTCTTCATCTTAAGTTGATTTGTAGGCCTACATCTTTAAGACGATGGAGAACAACTTGTAGGTGTTCGACATGATTTTGCTTGAAGTTCCCATACACTAAAATAACATCGAAATAGTTATGTACTCCTGGCAAATCTTTCAGAACTGTATCTTCCATCTTTTGAAAGGCAGATGGTGCTGAAGCAAGTCCAAAAGATACTGAAACATTCCCTCATGCATTATGAAAGAAGTAAGACTGCACCCATGAGGTTGGAAAGGCAAATGATGGTAAGCGGAGCTTAACTCAATCTGACTATAATGTTTCATTAGCCAGTTTTATGAACAAGTTCCCCCATATGGAGCAGAGGGTGACAGTCCATTATTACATTTTTAATAGGTTCACAGAGATTACTGTGCACCGTGTTGTTTACTTGAACCTTGTGGATAAACCCTTTTTCCACATCCAAGATGATGGGCTGAAGCTCGTAGAGTAGCATTCCAACAGTACTGTTCTCTGCTCTCATCCATGAATGTCTTGTTCCAGTAGTTCATTTCTCATCAGAATGTCCTGATTTTCCAATATCTAATGCAAATCTTGTTAATCCAGGTGACGTCCAAGCCAGGGTGGCATCATTTCTGTCTCTCACTCATTATGCAAGAGTTGTTCAGAGAATGGCTGCACCAGGATTTAAAGCCCGATCCTCTGATCTTCCTATACCAAAGTTGTTTGACTTAACCATGCGTTAACATTTCAGCATGAGCTCCGAGCGCTTACAGATCGTGCAAGCTCTTGTAATATTGTATAAGATCACACATATTGTTATATGTAAGAAGTTTTATCTAAAAGTTTTGTCAAGAAAGAAGGCAAACAATTTTCATTCCTTCAAGGAACCTTAATTATTAAGAATGAATTAGAATGCTAGAATCTGCTATGTGAGGAGAGAACAAAGAAAACAAGATATGAAGCAAGAACAAGAAAGCAGAAAACTATGAAAAACTCTAAAGAGCATGACACTTTAACAACGCAGTCATTTTTTTATGGCATGGCACTACCAATCTGCAATCAGCTGATCCTGTTTGTCTGATTTGAAGTCCAGAAGTGAGAAGTAGCGAAGTTCCTTGCGTTACTTGTAATTGAGAATGAATTTTGCATTTTTAAAGTAATTATTGTATTCTATACTTTATTTTTACTTGAGTATATTTCATTTCAAATATTGTAATTCAAAAATTTTAGCCTGTTTCTTACCTCTCTGCTGGTGTAAAGGAGTTTCCCTAGTAAATTAAACCACAGAGGTTGTGTACAAACTCCACCCACTCGGTTGGCTGCTTTGTCCACCTGCCTCAAGTAAAACTTGGCAGACATGCACTTGTCAGCTTGTCGCTGTGAGGATTCTAGGTTGTTGTGACTTTAATTACCTTTTTTGCAGTTCCAAGCTGGTGGTGGAGCTAATTGTCATCAGCTGGTTTCAATCCCGGCTGATCACCATGTAGGGATAAGGGTATATTTTATTTGAGATGGAGACATTTGAATTATTAATAATTCATAAGTTATGATTTTACAGGGCACCACCCTCTCAATGAGGGAAATATTACATAAATCTATCATTTTTAGTTATCAGTCTCAACATTTAATTACCGTAAATCATGAGTTCTTCACTTCGGATTAAAATCATAATCATATCAAAACACACACACTGAATTACGTTTTTGCACTAATAATGTGACTTTTATTGAATAAACAAATATAACACAAGTTAAGGCAGGTTATAAAAATATTGCACGTTTGAATATGGTAATAAGATACTGATTGAAGAGTTGCAATGGTATGAAGGTTGAACAGAAAGTCTAATTCAACCAAAGAAGTTAAAATTTTGAGGCAGAAGGGGTTTGAGAAATTAACTTTGCGTAATAGAAATTACGATTATTATTATGGGTTTGACCACCTGAGTGGAACTAACTCTATAGGACCAGCTATGAGCACCATCATAAGCCAGCAAATGGTTCAGAGAGTTTACCCTACCAAGAGAAGGATCCGTCTGGCCGCTGTCTCTTGGTACCAGTCGGGAACGTTTTTAAGCCACGGCGGGAGGAAGGTGACCGAAGATGTCATCTCCAGGACATTTTCCGTCAGCGGGAGATGAGTCGAACCTTTGGCCAGTTCCGGTGGTCCAAACAGTCGGCAGCTCGTCTTTGGTAGGTAGGTGAACAACCCTGGGATGGCCCTTTGAAGCTGGTTTGATGGTTAGGCTGGGGTGAAGAGTCTATGTCACGAAGGCAACGCAGTGGAATTTAATAAAAACTTGGACTGTTACTTATTTAACTGACTTACTAAATTAACTTTTATGTCATCCGCTGAAATGAAGTGAAAAACTTATTATCAAAAACATTTGGTTCAAAACGATAAATGTGATGAAGTCAGCAACGCCGAAAACAAGAGGAATAAAAATGAAAAATAGACGGGACGAGGGAAACAAACAAAAAAAATACGGAATCAGGCAGGAAGACAAGGAGGGATGGATGGAGAGCAGAGGGCTGAGTAGGAGTTTCTGTGGTCATTTAGCCAATGAGCAGTGCTCTCCTTAGAGGGATGGTTTTGGCACATAGGCACAAAAGAAAAAGGAGAAAATTAAACTTGATTAGATTTTTGCATTCCTTTTCTGCCTCAAAATTAAATTTAATTAGCAACAGGGGAAGCAGGCTCAATCAGTGATTAAATTAAGTCTTTTCACATGAAGTTGAGACTCAATGAATCATGGTTATTAGCACTGTAAAACACATATATTGATACACTTGGAACCTGATGGGAGGATAACGTTAATAATGTTTTCATATGACATCTGATATCCAAATGAATGAAAGCAAAAGAGAAAACATATAGGCATATAAAAACATTAAAGATGAAAGTGTGACTCTTATAATTTTTAAAATGAGACCCTATGGTTGTTCTTGTTACTAGAAAAGAGAAAAACACTGTTAGCACAAATATCACATTTTAACATGAGGGTTGCAGTCCAGAAACTTATTTTGAACAGATCAGAAAGTTCACATTTGATAACATAGTCCAACTATACTGAGCAGAGACCAGGGTGCTGTGGTACTTCCTTTCCAGGTCAAAAGGAATGTGATCATTCCTTTGATGTCTGTATACCGAAGGCATTATCTGTTTCTTGAGTTTAACCAGGTCTTTTGTTGTTCTCTTCTCAGAATGTAAATTTCTTTCAAAGTAATAGTGAAGTGAAGTAAAGTGAGATTTATTTATATAGCACTTTTCAGCAACAAGGCGATCCAAAGTGCTTTACAACACAGAAACAAAAACAGAATCTGTACATAATGAAACCCAATGAAACACAAAAAAGAAAAACACATCGATCATGTCTAATCTAAATGAATCATGTGTAATCTAAATGGAATATAGGATAATCTAAATAAAATCATGAAACCAGACATATCTAAGCATGAGCTGAGACAGCCAAAATAGTAGCTAAACTAAACATATCTAAACATGAGTAAAATAGTAGCTAAACTAAACAATTAGGAATACAACAATCTAACATTATCTAAAGTATGAGCTAAGATAAACTAAACTAAACTAAATGCACAGAACTAAACTAAATGTACAGGAAGGCTAAATAAGCTAAAACAGGAGAATGCTAAACTAACGGTACTGAACTTTCTAAATAGTACCAGGCCTGCTATACGGGTGAGAGAGATGACAGAAACAGCGGAAAGTGCACGTATGTGTGTGCGTGTGTTTGCAGGTAGGTCCATGAATCACATCACAGTGGCCATTGTCTTTGATAATGTGATGGAAAGTTTATCAGCGAACTCTGAACAGATTCACAGATGTTCCTAGGCAGAAGGGAGCAGAGCATCTTGTCTGCATAGTTCCAGGAGAAATTTCAAGATAGCTGACTAAAGTCAGCCTAGGGGAGCCAAATTCACAAACAAATAACCCATATTATTCATGAGTTCCAGAAACGCAATTCAGTCTGCGGTCCTGTAAAAGGATTGCATCCAACTTGCGATTCAGCTCCCGTAACCACACAGTTTGATTGTTGATCACCGAACCCATCAAACGAATTTGACGATATGTCAGGTAACTGCCTAATCCAAACAGCAGAAATCCTGGTATCAAAAATCCAAATATGTAAAGATCTTCTACGTCTTCCACAGACAGACTCGATAGACAAACAGGATTCCAAAGTTTGCAGGAATCCAATGTGTATCCAGCGAAGAATGTCTTCTCAGGGCAAGCTGGCTCTCCTTTGGTCAGCCTTCCCGTTGAGAAAATTTGATCAATTGCATTGAGAGATCAGCTGACCAAATCCATGGTTCAAAAAAAATTTTTTTTTCGGAGAATATTCAAAGAGAGGCTCTGTAGAAGAGAGGACAGAGAGGCAGAGAGAGAGAGAGAGGGGAGGGGGGGCGGTTCAGAAGACAGAGAGACAAAGAGTAAAGAAACACCTCTGCCTTCCACCAGGAGCAGAGAGAGTACAATTATAATTAACACCTTTGTTTGTCTTTGGAGCCGAGAGGTCTGGTAAAGGGGGTGTAACTCTTGTTATAGAGTCAACAACAGCAATGAGTTTATGGCTATTGTAGGGGTCCTCGGAAGGGGGACTTCCTAGTATGTGGCTCCTTTTGGTCTGATAAAATCAACAGAGGCCTCTGGGTTTCTTCTCAAAACACTGGTGGTTTAGTTTAGGTGAAATAGTCCATTTTTGCATTAGGCTGTTAATGCAAAAAAAATTCAAACTCTGATGTATGACCCTACTTAGGGCTCTGGGGTGTAGGAAGCAGTTATCTGATCCCTACCCCCATTTGGAGACCCTTCCTCATCCTATGGAAAGTTATGGGGTGTGTAGAGCTGAGTATTTGGGGGGGGGGGGGGGGGGTTGTTCATTTATCAGACTCACTCTGCTGACTCACCTCAGCTCATTGATTCTCAGCTATATAGCTTAAATAAATTATCCTAAGACAAAACTCTTTGCTGTCCTCTTTGTTAAAAAAGATTCCATAACAGCACCATCAGAGAATGAGGCTTTGTCAAGACTTCAGATGGTTTCCAGAGGTTACAAGAGAACAACCTTAAACTAGCTCTCAAAACTGCCATCTGATGCGGAAATAGGTCAGTTTTCTGGGACATCTCATTGATGGCAACGGCATATCTGTGGACCCGGACAGAGTAGAGGTGATCACCAAAATGTCAACTGGTGGACAGCAGTTTCCCAGAACACCAACTGGAAAAGGAGCTGAGGGGTAGGGAACCCCCGCTTACCCCCACTCCTTCAGCACCTACTGGGAGTCAAGATTCTTTATCAGAGGCCTTGTCTCATCACGGCCAGGGCAGCTCATCAGAAATTTTGTGACCTGTATTGTGTTTCTTAACTTTAGTGAGAAAATGGATTGTCAAATTTCGCTAGATACTTCTCTCGTGAGCGCCCAAAAAGCATGTTTCACGCATAAAATGAACGACCAAGTTCTGCTAGCTACTTCTCTTCTTAGCGCCCACAAAGCAAACAGTACTTCATCTAACCCACTTGGCTCTGACTCTCCAGAGCAACCGCCACTCTGCAAATCTGAGGTATGAGATTCATGAACTATTGTGGAAGAAAATGCTGTTTACCAAATGTGGAAGAGAACTGCAGAGTTTAACTGTCAGCCAGGATCTTGTTGAAAGAGTGTCAAGTTGTTATTACCAATGACTTTCCAGAACAGTACTTAGGAAGGACATGTTAGAAGAGGTTGTTAATAATGTTAAGACAAGTCCTAGAAAACAGTGTGTTTGTTCTGGGTCGACTTGACCTAGCTGCATGGGCTGGTTTCCTGTAAGTGAAGTAGGAGTTATGTAAACGTCTGACCAATCACAAACTGGTCTGAAATATGTAATACACACTAATGTATTCTGTCTGTTTAAATACGCCCCAGTCTCAAAGATACTTTGGGATTTTCTGTGGTATTTCTGAAGATGATAGGTTGTGACAATAAAGATCCGCCGTGTTCTGGCAAAAGAGAGAGGTAGTGGTTGCTCATTCATTTCTGTGTAAGAACCGCCTTTAAAACCTACACTATCTGCCACCAAGTCACTTAAACTGGCTCTGCTAAATATAAGATCACTACCAGCAAAAGGACTATTAGTTAATGACTTCATCACTGAGCATAATAATGATGTTATGTTCCTAACAGAAATCTGGTTGAATGACAATAATGAATCACCTGTACTAATTGAATCAGCGCCTCCTAACTACATTTTTTTAAGTGAGAATAGAAAAAACAAACGAGGAGTGGAGATTGGGAGTCAAAGTGGAGGCATTTCTTGAGGACAGTCTCTGGTTAATGGGGCCTCTGTTTCTTTGTCAATCTGAAAGAATGGCCGGTTGGGTGTGGTGATGGACTCAGACCTGAACCTTCAGAGCCACATAAAGACAGTTACAAAGTCGGTCTTCTATCACCTGAAGAACATTTCTAGAATTAAAAGACAAATGTCCCAACAAGATCTAGAGAAACTCATTCACATATTTTTCTTTAGTTGCATTGATTACTGCACCAGTGTCTTCACAGGTCTGCCTAAAAAAATCAATCCGACAGCTGTGGCTCGTGTTCTCATTAAAACCAGGAAAATAGAGCACATCACCCTACTTCTAAAATCCTTACTCTGGCCTTGTAGCTCATTTCAGGAGGCTGATGGCACGCTCCACAGTTGAGTGTGCACGGGTGTGAGTGATGCTAAAGTGCGCCTCTGCACTCTGGGGGTTTGGAAATGGAGTTAGCAGCTAGTGCCTGAGGAGGTAGCCACTGACCTCTGTAGGTTTTAGTGGAATAGTACATCACGCCCTAATAGTTAGAATTTCACAAAATAGTTTTTCATGGACTCACCACCTATAGCCCCTGCCTGCAGTCTCTTGCCTACACTGCTTTGCACCAGGATAAAAGAGTCATGTGTTGAGCCAGGCCAGCGGTCCACTACATTTGTCGGGTGCATGTTGGAGTCACATATGACTTGCACATTATTACAATGCACATGCTTTCTATTTATATACACAAACTCATTGTCATATTCATACAGTCAATTGTGCCAATCATATTTGGAAAATTGGACATTGCTGCAAACTGCCTTTTAATGTTGGCCTATTCTGCCACATTGTAAGGAAATTTGATGTATTGACTGGTCATGTTAACAAAGCCATCCAGGACGGCAGGCATTACTGCGCTCAGCGCTGGCTGAACTATGATTAACTTCACACAATTATGTTGTTCCTTAAAATGGCTTCAGGCATAAAGTTATTTATTTCATTAATTCAAACACATTCCTGTCTGCTAATTCCAGATGGTAATGGCCAGTTGCTGGGAACCTCAGGGAGGTTAACACTTGTAACTGGACAGGGATTGCGTGGTTTCAGCGGGTTGGTCTGTCAGGATTCAGACTGTACCCAAGTGAGCAGCTCAGCAACAGACAGACGCGGAAACCAGAACGTAACAGTAAGTGAATTTATTTACAGTGAACAGATATATACAGGTGGGAACTGGAGCCAGGACCTGAGGAGTAGAGAATGTCGTGAGTAAGGAGTCTGTAAGGAGAGGAGCAGCAGGTATGGCGCAGATAATCTTTCCAGTGTTTGTTCTTACAGTACAGGTGTGAGTCCAGAACACGGAGGAGAAGACGAGGTAAGTCCTTTCACAGCGAAGGTCCGGTGGAGGTTCCAGTGAGCTGCAGTTAAGGTGAGGTGAGTCTTTTCTGAATGAAGGTATGGTGGTGATTCAGAAGGCGGCAGGTAGGTTTCGTGATCCCAGGTGGCAGCAGGAGCAGGAACAGGCAGGTACAGTTGTGCAGGTGAGTACTTAACTTAACAGCGGGGAACTTGGATGCAGACCAGACTGGTTCCAGATGGACAGGTAATCCTGAACACAGGTTTGTGGTACAAAAACAAGAACTAAAGTCACAACAAGGAGTTTACAAAAACAGCGACGGTCCTCAGAGGCTCTGCACTTTACCGCATGGCAAACAATGCTCCAGCGCTGGTCTGGTTCCCACTGCAGCCTTAAGTACTCCTCCAGTTCTGATCAGCCTGATCCATTACAGGTGTGAGAGGAGTGGTGACGAGGCGTCAATCATCTGCCCAGGAAACGCCCACCAGGAAGCACTCACACATACACACACAAAAACCACCAATCACCACATGGTCTTTCCAATATCGGACCCAGTTCAGCACATTGATCCAAGAGTAAAGCTCTAGGGCAGAGGTGTCAAACTCCAGGCCTCAAGGGTCACTGTCCTAAAAGTTTTAGTTGTTTCCTGCCCCAACACACCTGATTCAAATGGATTAATTACCTCCTCACCAAATCATCAAGTTTTCCAGACGCATGTCCATAAATCATATATTTAAATCAAGTGTTTTAAAGAAAGAACATGTGAAGGAGATTGTCCCCCAAGGAACGGAGTTTGACATCTGTGCTCTAGGGAGTCTAAATCATCTTATAAGCCAGTCATCATCAGGGGCCAGATAATCTTGGTGATCCCTGAAAACGCGTTCCTTCCTGATTCTCCCATTTACAACGTCTTCCAGCAGGGCCAATGCATCCATTGCGCAGCATTACGCACAGGCATCACAACAGTATTTAAATGTTTACAGCAATTAGTGTGAATGTCTCACACCTCATCACGATTTATTCCTTAATCTGTGGTAAATAAAATAAATAAAATAAAACTGTGGTATGTCTCATCCTGGTGATCATCAACGAGAGAAATGTGATGTAGGAAAATGTTTAAATAATATTGTGTAGACTTTATTTCAGGATTGAGGCTCCCTCATAGACCTTTTTGTTTGTTTGAAAGGTCTTCATGTGTAGTTATGGCTCACCAGTGCAAGCATATATCACACTGCATTTTTGAATGCTTATGATAAAGACAATATATGGTTAAAGTTTGATGTGTAATTAAAGGCTGAGGGAATGATGATGAAGTGTGGCTTTAATTCCCCACCTGACCAGCTGTGTCGCCATTTCCGTCCTGTCTCCAAAACAAGCATATATGGTACGCATGGCTCAGAGTTTACTTGAGGAACCACACATTTTCCCACCAAGTTTGTGTTTTATAGATCACAACCTTTGCGTGGAAAGTGGCATACACCAGTTTCAGGCCCCATTTTGTGCATATGCCAGCTCCATAAATAAGACACCCAGCTCTGTGCAACCCAGAAAAGAAAAGTAGGTGAAGAAAATGGATAGATAGATAGATGGATATTTAATTATGGGAGTTTTAATTTAATTTTATTGAAATTTTTGAAAAAAAAATTTCTTGTCCTTTGTCCACCAAAGTAGAGAAAAAGTAGAGGTATATTAGAAACTTTTACTCAAAGTAAACTTTTAATGGCTTTGATTTTACTTTTAAATCGATAAGTAAGTTTACTTGTACTTGAGTAAAATTGAGTAACTCAAATATGTTATTTTAGTACTCTTTCAATCTCTGGTGAAGTCATATGTGTCAGGGTGTACATCCTTACAGATAGAATGCTGGAATGTTCTTCAACATCACAAAGTTTTTCTGATTAATATGAGAGCAGGACCAAACCACAGATGTTTAGCTTCAACATCATGAAGATCCTCTGATTAATATGAGAGCAGGACCAAACCACACTCAGATGTCCAGATGTACTCTCAGACAGTCTTACACTGAATACTGAATGAATGTTGCCTTCCATTTATGTCATTTTTACATTTCCAAACTGATTCATAATTTACATTTTCTTCCATGACATTGTGTCATTATGTCTTCTTGTTAACCTAATTGCTTTTCTATGTGCAAACAGGAGGAGCTGCTGTGAATAAAATCCTTAGAACAAAAACAGAAACTCAGTGACACTAAGAAGAATTTCAGCAAAATTCTAAATAAAGTTTCCACAAGGGAAATAAATATTCAAATGTTGTTTTCGTTTTCTTGTGGAGTTTTCACCAGTTCATCATATTTGTCCAAATGTTTGCATAAATTCAATTTAAAATTTGTTCATTTTTAATGGTACAATTCTATAACAGTGTCATAAAAAACATAGCCCCCCTGCCATAAGTGTTGCCTGAGTGCCAAGGTGAGGCTCAACAGATTTACTTTCACAAGCGGAGTGTTACTGCTTTTGCTGTGATATTCCACTTGAATTATGTATAAAACTTTATTAGAAATTGTTTTGGGTTTATTTCAAATGTAATGGACACAAAGACAGAAAAGAAAAGAGAGAAAAAAGGGGGATAGGTGGGGGAAAGGGTTTAAAGGAAATGAAGTAGATAAGAATAGAGGAGAAAAAGGAGCTTAGAGAGAATTCAAGTCAACACCCCAGAAGTCCGCCTCCACACCTGCAGAAAGAAAAACAAACAAAAAAGAAGTAACAAAACAAATCCGACAAACCATAGCAACCATCAACATATGCATATATAACAATAACAATTACAGCATAAATGAAAAGTATGTGGTACAAGTTAATTCAAGATTTATTAAGTGGCAGCCACGGTCCAATGAACAATGTATGTGAAAAAACACATAAATCCAAACACCTTTTGTCAGGTATTCTTCAAACTATTTGACCGTAGAAACCACACAGAGAGCAGTACTTAGTTTCTTTAAAGCTTTTGCAAAAGGAGAATTGGCTGTTTAGGGCTCGTATTTATTCAGAAGTGGGTGGGAGCACAGTTCAACTGGTTCAAACAAAGTTTAGGCCTTCAACAAACGAATCCTCTTTTCATGTTTGTGAGTGATAAGACATCAATTGGAACATCTGTTGGGGTGAGAACAGGTCCTGCCTTCATCCCTGGGGCTTGTTATCCCCATGTTAGCTTGTATGCATATGTGACGAGCAACACTATGTGAAACACATCAAAGAACTGTGGTGATCTGTGATTTCATTTCAGATGGTCGCTATTTTTTGCTCGTTTTCATTTTGTTATTACTTACAGACCTGGATCCAAAAATGTCAAGCCCGACGCACTTTCTCGACAGTTCTCTGATTCCAACACACCTAAGACGGACGTCAATGTGCTCGGCCCTACCTGGATCGGTTACCTGGAACATCGAGAACACTATCGCTTTGGCCCAGCAGGCAGAGCCAGATCCAGGGACCGGCCCTCTAGGAAAGAAGTTTGTACCTAAAGCCATCATCAGTAAGGTATTAGACTGGATACACAACCACCAATTCACTTGTCATCCCGGTGTTTCTCGAATGTTGTTTTTTGCTAAGAGGTATTTTTGGTGGCCGACCATGGTTCCTGACATTAAGGAGTATGTTTCAGCCTGTTCTGTTTGAGCCAGAAATAAGACCAACACCAACCTCCTGCCGGTCTTCTCCAACCATTACCCACTCCTGCTAGACCCTGGTCACATATTGCGTTAGACTTCATAACCAGACTTCCACCTTCTGAAGGCAACACCGTCATATTAAACATCATAGACCGATTCTCCAAAGCAGCTCACTTCATTCCACTAGTCAAGCTTCCGTCAGCCTTTGAAACAGCTCAACTCCTGGTTACTCACGTGTTCCGACTTCATGGTATTCCACTCGACATTGTTTCAGACCGCGGGCCACAGTTCATCTCCCATGTTTGGAAGGCTTTTTGTAACGCTCTGGGAGCTCAGGTTAGCCTTTCCTCAGGTTATCATCCTCAGACCAATGGCCAAACAGAAAGGTGTAACCAGGAGTTGGAAGCGGCTCTCCGGTGTGTCATAAACCACAACCCTTCTTCATGGTGTAAGCAGTTACCATGGGTAGAATACGCCCACAATGGTCACACATCCTCGGCCACAGGTTACTCACCCTTTGAAGCCTCGTTAGGATACAATCCACCTCTTTTTCCTCATCAGGAGACCGAGATTCTGGTCACATCGGTTCAGGCCCATATTCGACGTTGCCACAAGATCTGGAGAGAGACCGAGGCCGCTTTACTGAGGACAGCTGCACAAAATAAGAGGTTTGCCAATAGACAACGGTCAGTGGGACCGAAGTATCAGGTGGGACAGAAGGTTTGGTTATCTACCAGAGATATTACCTTAAAAGACACACCGAGAAAGTTGGCACCTAGATTTATTGGTCCCTATACAATTGAAAGAATCATTAATCCAACCGCAGTTAGACTCCACCTACCACCATCCCTGAGGATCCACTCATCATTCCACATTTCCCAGATAAAACCAGTGACTGAAAGCAATCTGTGCCCTCCATCCAACCTCCCCCCACCCACCCGGATCATCGATGATCAGCCAGCTTACACGGTCAACCGGATTTTGGACGTTCGTCGCCAGGGACGAGGACTGCAGTACCTGGTGGACTGGGAGGGTTACGGTCCAGAGAAGCGGTCGTGGATTCGGACTTCTTTCATCCTCAATCCAAGGTTGATCACCACTTTCTACAGAAACCATCCAGAAAAAAGACGCCTGGAGGCGATTCTTGAGGAGGGGGTACTGTGGTGATCTGTGATTTCTGCACTTCCTGGTGGGCGTGGCCGGCTCCTCCTGCTGGTGGAGTTGGGTTTTCCCTCTGCACACCTGAAGGAGATGAGGCATCAGATGAGCTGGTGTATTTAAGGCTGTGGTGGGAACCAGATCAGCGCTGGAGCATTGCTTACTGTGTGGTAAAGTCTCCGAGCCAGCTTAAGTAATCAGTCTGTCAAACTAAGAAATTTACTTACCTGTTTCTTTTGTGTACTCGTCTTCCCTAGTGAGTTTTCCTGCCTGCCCGAGGATCCAGTCTGGTTCCAGTTCCTTTGCAAAAGCCCAGCTTTGAAGTTGCTCGCTGATGTCCTCCTGTCTCCTTCATCTACACTCAACTCTGGAGAGCTCGAACTGCCTGGTGTTTCATCCTGGATACAAATACCAGAAAGTTTTCACCTGGGAAGTAATCACAGATCCTACATCCGATGCAGAACCTCACCTGACCATTAGTAAGCCTCAAATCACTTGTTTTGTTTTCGCTCGTCTCCAGCCTCGTTATATTACTTACCGTTCCTTCTTCCGTGTTTTCAGATCTCAATCCCGTTCCGTCTATTCCCCTGTTCACTGTAAATAAAACCACTTACCTGATATCTGTCTCCTGTAGTCTGTCTACCACCAAGCTGTTGCGCTCTTCGACATCTCAGAATCCTGACAAGAACACTTTGTCTGGACAAAGACTGATAACCCTTACAATCTTTAACACCTGTGTGTGTGTGTGTGTGTGTGGTTGTGAGCCTGCTTGTGTATTTAAGGTTTCTCCTTAAGAATGTTCAATAGCAGGTGTGGGGACCCACAGATCTGCTTCCCATGACTCAAGGCAGACAAGAAGAAGACCGGACCACCCAACCAACCAAACGTCAGCCACTCCACATCAGAAAAGCGACCCCCCGCGCCCCATCTCAGTGATGTATCTGCACCCCATTTGTTTATCTTTAGTCGCATTGATTACTGCAACAGTGTCTTCACAGGTCTGACTAATAAATCAATCAAACAGCTGCAGCTGATCCAGAATGCTGCTGCTCATGTTTTCACTAAAACTAGGAGTTAGAGCACATAACACCAGTTCTAAAATCCTTACAGTGGCTCCCTGTAGCACAGAGAAAAGACTTTAAAATACTTCTGCTAGTCTATTAAACACTGAATGGCTTAGCACCACAATACATGAAAGATCTGCTGTTGTTGTATCAACCTTCCAGACCACTCAGGTCTTCTGGTTCTGGTTTACTCGGCATCCCCAGAACCAGAACCACACATGGAGAAGCAGCATTCAGCTTCTATGCACCACAAATCTGGAACAAACTTTCAGAAAACTGTAAAATAGCTGACACACTGAGTTCCTTTAAATCAAGGCTAAAACCCCACCTGTGTAGAGTGGCTTTTGAATCATTATTAATGGATGTGTACTGGTATCTAATTTGGTGACTGTATGTTGTTGTTTTTGTATATTTTTTATGTCTTTTTAAATTTGTGTTTTTATGATTTAAAGCACTTTGAACTGCCTTGTGCTGAAATGTTCTATACATATAAACTTGATTGATTGATGAGTGGTAGAGTGATGGAGAAGGCAGAGGGAGGCAGCCGGGGATGGGGAGCAAAGTACCGGAAGCAAAAATGCCCTTCCAGGAAGCGAGCTTCCCTGCTGACTCTAAAAAGCACCCCCAATCCCTGACCTTTTTGATCTTTTGTTGGGAAAGCTTGTCCATAGTGAGCGTAATGGTCAGTGATGACCAGGATGTTTTGTGTGTTGCTTGAATCTTGCTCGATAGATAAATCCATGCATACAAGGTCCATTGGGCCATCACTTTGCATGTGAAACAATGGCGCAACTTTCTTTGGAAGGATTTTTCTTTTTATACACCTGCACAGAGTTTACAGTGCTCTTCAATGTCAGGTTTCATTTTAGGCCAGTGGAACCTCTCTTTGGCGAGGTCATATGTCTTATCAGTGCCTAGGTGGCCAGAATCATTGTGGAGTGAATGCATTTCCATTTTCCTAACCTTTTCTGGCAAAACTAGTTGTACACAGCATGTTTTGCCAGGGGGAGCGGTGATTCTGTACATGACATCTTGTTGTAACTTTAACCGGCCCCACTCTCTTAGTAGTAGTGAGCTTGCAGGGTTCTCTGTCTTGACTTGACTTGTACCCTTTTGCTTGAGGGCTCTCCATATTTTATTGATTGTGGGGTCCTCCTGTTGAGCTGTTGAGATCTCTCAGAGGCTCAATATACGCATTCCCTTCACACCAAGTGTAGACAGTTTGCAGTAATCCTTCGGCATGGCTTGCACGGAAACACCTAAATGGTCAACTGCTCTGTCAGTATTTGTCTTGATCATAGTGGACATTTGACACATACTGTAGCTCTCACACGATCTGTGAATGTGTCAGTCCATTGCTTTTCAAGATTATGGCCAGGATGTGGACACCTTAAAACGGAGTCAGCATCAATATTTTGAGCACCTGATCTGTATTTGAGGCTAAAGTCATACGTCGACAAGGCTGTGAGCCAACTGTGACCTGTAGCATCTTTGACCTATGTTTTGATGTCTAGCAGATGTCAAAACATAGGTCAAAGGGTTATTGTTAGTCCTGACTTCAAACTTTGCACCATACAGATAGTCAAGCAATTTTTCAACTACAGCCCACTTCAAGGCAAGGTATTCCAACTTATGGGCAGGGTAATGATGTTCAGATGGGGTTAGGCTGTGACTAATGAACACAGCTGGTCTTACTCATTTGCCTTTTTCCTGGTACAAAAGGACAACTTGTTGTTCTCTGCTAGCGTCAACATGTAGCACATAAGGTAGCCCTGTAGTGTTTGTGAGTCTCTGCTTTAACTTCTCAACAGCAGCTTTGCATCTGTCTTCCCACATAGAACCAAATTGCTCTGATAAATTGAGATAGGTTTGAGCCTGCTTTTTGTTGAATCTTTTACCATGAGATGGGTAGCCAGACAACAGTTGGTTCAGCGGGAAAACAACCTTGGAATAGTCTTTCACAAAGCTTCTGTAATACCCGCAAAATCCAAGGAAGGAGAAGAGGGTGGCTACAGTGGTTGGCCTAGTCCAGGAGGTGACTGCTTCCGTTTTCTTTGGATCTGTAGACAGTCCTTCTTGAGACACAATGTGGCCAACATAGGACAGATAGTTGGCAAAACTGACATTTGTCTAATAGCAGCTTGAGGCCTTCCTCTTTTAGGCAGTCAAGCACTTTTAACAGCCGTAGTTTGTGCTCTTCAAGTGTGGAGCCAAACACAATTAGGTCATCCAAATAGACCAACACCTCCAGCAGGTTCATGTCTTCAACTGTTTTTTTCCATGATCAGTTGAAATGTTGCGGGGGTGCCTGACACTCCATTGAGACAGGTCAGTGCATCCTCGATTTTGGGCACTTTGTACTGATCAGGGATAGTGTGCCTATTTATTATTCGGTAGGCAACACACATCCTTACCTTTCCACTTTTCTTTTTCACTACCACTGAAGGTGATGCATAAGGACTGCGTGACTCAGCGATGATGCCTTCTCTCTTCAGATGTCGTAGATGCTTTCTGAGTGCTTCTAGATCGGCAAGTGGCAAGCAACAGGACCTCTCCTGAAAAAGTTTGTCCTCAGTAGTTTTGATTGTATGTTGTGTGCTTCTGCAGCAGCCTACATCAAACTCATGAGTAAAAAATATTTTGCTGTTGTCCATCATTTTACTTACCAGCCTATCTTTCCACTCCTTGGGACCAGAAGAGGTTCCAGAGTTGAAAGATAATGGGGTCAGTTCCTTTGAAGACTTGAGATCAATCACTTTACTCACAGCAGATGTCAACAGCACATTAGCTGGAAAAAGGTGGGCAATTGGCATACCTCGGGTAAGTGAGATCTCCTTTGTCAAATTGGTTCTAACCAGTACAGTGATTCTTTAGGAACTTACAACAGTGGCTGACTGCAGTTCGGGTCTCACTAAAACCTGCGCTAGAAACCTTGGATCTTCTATAGAATCATTGGGTGAATCCACCAAAATGGCTTGAGTGCTTGGTATCCCTTGAAACCTTGGCATGCCTTTGACCGTTGCTACTTCACCTGGGAGCAATGTTATTGGTTTTGGTTGGGCAAACCAGACAGATCCTCTCTTGTGGGTGTCAATTTCAGATGGGGATTGTGCAATTTCCTCTAGAGCCTTTTTGATGAATATGTTTTGCTGTGATGACATCTTCTCTATTTCGGTCTTTATAACTTTTCAGAAGTCTTCTCATAGTGGATGTGTTTGTGCCAACAAGTATAGTTCCATTGTCTTTCACAACTGGATAGGGACAGACTAACACAAAGGCATCAATGATCTCTGTCACGCCTACATCAGCTTCCCTGAACTCCAGTTTAATTGACAAGTAGCCATCGTAGAGGTAATCAGCAGAACTGAGACCCTATATCTGCAAGGTGCTGATTGACATAACGACAGGTGAGTCAAGTATCTGTCGTTAAAGGACCTGTACAGCAGAGTGACTTAAGAACAAGTATCCTACATGTCTTCAATCTGTACTGGAACAGCAGAACCAGGGCCAACTAAGCCTTAAAGAATAGTTTCTTCCACTTCTCTCTCCGTTTCAATGCTCTTGGAACGTGTCTTTATCACCGGGACACAAGGCCGTTCCACTACTGGGCCCCCGTGATAGTTTCCCAATTTCTTTGTATTTCTTGATAGGATGTTTGTTGACTCTTTGGAGGTTTTCGGTGCCATCACAATCCCGCATGTAGTGACCATCTTCTCCACATTTGCAGCAAAATACTCCATGTCTGAATGCACAATGTCTGAATCGGGCTTTGGTCTTTGTGCAGATGGGCTTCTTTTGTACTTGTTTTTATTTGCCTGTTTGTGGTTGGGACACTTTGTTTCTGATTGCAGGATAAGGGTTCTCTTAGCTTGTGTGTCATGCATATGCGCAGTGCAATTATGTCATGTGGTAATGCGCCTCATACAACTTGCTTAGTGTGGAGTCGGTTCATGTCAGATAACTGCAAACCACCCTTTCGGAACACAAATTGTAGCAGTCTGTCCAGTCAGTTTGTCCAGTCGTAGCAGGTATGTTGACACTCTACTCGGCTTGCTTTGCACACGTTTTTTCTAGGCTGGTCCCTGCTTTTTTGGTCCCTGCTTTGGAGTAGGGCCAACCGGGCTGGCTCTGCTTTCGTGTGTGGGGCAAGCTTAGCTCCTGTTCACTCATTGGTCGTGGGTGTGGCCAGATGCAAAAGATGCAAAAGAGTGAACGGTAGGAATATAAACAACAGTATTAGCTTACCCTGCAACGTTTATGCCGTCTGCCCCCCAGCTGAAGGCGCTGTAAAGCCTGAAATTTCCAGCCGACAACAACTGTCCTACTCTGTGCAACAATCGCGGCACCCAGAGCATTTCTACCCACCACTGTCAATTCTGTTGCTGTTTGAAGAAATTTACATTCTGAGAAGAACAGAAGAATCTGTTTAGGATAAACTGATTATAAATTCTGGTTCCTATAGGCATCAAAGGAAATAACCACATTCCCCTAGGATTGGAAAGAAAGCACCACATTGCCCCTTTGGTGGATTCAAAAGTTTCTGTTACCTTTTCATGGATTGTCTGATCAAATGTGCATTTTCTAACCTGTTGAAAGTAATTTTCTGACCTTCAATATCCATTTAAAACTGTGATATTGTGCCTAACCCCTTTAATTTCAGTTACAAGAACTACCAGTTTCTTATTTTGAAAAGTATGAGATTCACACTGCGTCTAGAAGATTAACTATGTTTCTCAGGAGGTTCTCCCAAGAAAACAATGTGTGACACGTAAATTATTTTTTACAGCTGAATAAAGAAATGATAGATTCACACAAGAATTAAGTCTTTTTTGCTTTTTTATTAACCAAATGCGAATTAGAACACAAAATTACCCAGTTGAAATAAAGAATGAATGTAATCTCTGGTTTAGTTTTAGAGGTATTAGAGTGCACTCTTAGTTTTGTTTTTTTTAATCTGCAAGCTTGCTGCTAAGTTGGATGGCATACATTGGAGCTCATATCCTATATTGGGGATTTTAGTCTTACCGGTCTGGGATATTTCCTCATCCTCACAAACGTTTGAGATGCAACCACAATGTCCTAAACCTCC
>NC_051442.1:25969207-25973557 GCF_001649575.2 Kryptolebias marmoratus
CCCCCCCCCCCCCCCCCCCCCCCCGTTGAGTCTTGTCCCACGATGCAGGTGAATGGCTGGATCCCCGCCTCACACCAGTTCTCCTCGTTCGACTCTTAACAAGGCAATCCACCAGACAGCGGCAGTCCAGCTCAGCTTCCATGGTCATCTGGGGCATGAGACTGAGGTTCAACCTGGATCAAGGTGGCGGCAAGCACTTAGCAAAGTTTCATTCGATCACTGTCCCCCCTACCTGCTCATCTGTCCTGCACTTTTTCTTTTTCTTCCTGTTGACCTCATTATCACGAGCACACTCGAAATCCTGAAATAACCATAGATTAAAGATACCTAGATTTTTATTACTTGTAAAACAAAAGGTAAAATTATTATCTGCATTTATACACTGTTATTAATGTTATTTAAAATGTTTATTTTCCACTTTCTCTAGAACTATGAAGTTAAATATTTTCCCAAGTGTTAATCACTAAATAAAATACATGTTAGGATCTGGGTTTTTGTATTTTATTTTGTCTTCATGTTTCTGTTTGAGTTTATTGTTTGTGTTATTTAGTTGTCTCTTCCCTGTGCCTCAACCACCATTCACTTCTCCTCAGTTACTCTCTCTCTCTCTTCCCTGTTCTCACCCATCTACACCTGCCTCTAGCTTCATAATCATCTCACCTGTGCTCACTTCCACTAATCACCCTCTGCCTTTAAAACCCAGTCACTTTCCATATTTCCCTGTTGGTTCATTGTTATACTTTGCCTCCCTGATGTGCCATCCTTTCGGTTGCTTGTGCCTCGTCGTCTCACATGCTCTGTTTTTGTGCTCCTCTTGTCTCAGGTCTGTTCATGTTTTGTTAAGTTAGTTAATGTTTTTATATTTAGTTTAGGTTTTGCTGCCACGTCAGCCTTTGATTTGGTTTGCCTTTTATTTCTAATAAATTAGTTTATTTTTTCAATATGAGTCTGCGCTCAGGGTTCGCCTCCTTCACCCCAGTTCATGACAGAATGAACCAGCCAAAAGAGAACCCTGCAAACTCCAATGTCGGTGAGACCCTCTCTCCGGGGGAGAAGACCAGGATTCTGGCCGAGTTGCGGGAGGAGCACCCGCTTGCCTTCCTGAATGGCCCCTGGTCTTCTGCCGTGGTTCCCCCCCGATTCCGTGGCCACTGTTGACAAGGGAGGGCAGCGGCTGCGGCAGCCCCCACATCCCCACCAATCACCACAGCCTCTTCGGTGGGTCAGACTGCCGCCACCACAGCCTCTTCAGTGGGTCGGTCGGATATGCCTCCGTTGACTGGGGCAGTCACCATGTCTCCCCTCACACCAGTCATCCCCACGCCATCCACGACAAGACCCATCCTGGACTCAGACTGGTCATTTTCAGACCTCACAACCTGCTTGGAGCTGCAGCAGGAGGTGAAGGACTTTCAAGCCATATACACACGACTGGTCAACTCAATAACAGGTTACACAGAAATTACACGCAGGTGTTTCATTTATTCCCTTTTGGTCAAGACCCTTACCTCTAAGAAGGCACTACTCACCATACCCACATACCGTAACATCCTGGACAAACTCCGACAGTTAATTAAGGATCTCCTGGAGCCATCAGTCTCTCCCGTGCCACCATCAGTCTCTCCTGTGCCACCATCAGTCTCTCCCGTGCCACCATCAGTCTCTCCCGTGCCACCATCAGACTCTCCCGTGCCGCTCAATGCATCCCCAGTGCCCTCTGCAGAGCCCCAAGTGCTTCCAGCAGCTCCAGCTCCTCGCAGACGGCGTCACCGGAGAAGGTCCCCGCCCTCCAAGCCTCCAGCGTTGCCTGCAGAGCCTTCAGCCCCATCCCCTACACCCTCTGCAGAGCCCCCAGCGCTCCCTGCACCCGCTGCAGAGCCCCCCAGCGCGATCTGCCAAGTCTGCCAATGTTTCGGTGGGGGTCGGCAGCGATGCCACCACGGGTTCTCTGGAGGGTCCATCCTGTGTCTCCGTGGGGGTTGGCCAGGACGACGACCTCCACCTCTCTGTGTCTCTGTGGGGGTCGGCCGAGACGACGAAGCCCCACCTCTCTGTGTCTCCGTGGGGGTCGGCGCAGACGACGCCCCACCTCTCTGTGTCTCTGTGGGGGTCGGCCGGGATGACGACGCCCCACCTCTCTGTGTCTCCGTGGGGGTCGGCCGGGACGACGAAGCCCCACCTCTCTGTGTCTCCGTGGGGGTCGGCGCAGATGACGCTCCACCATCCTGTGTCTTCGAGGGGGTCATGGACGGCGATGCCTCTCAGCCGGTCTCCGAGGGGGTCGCGGACGGCGACGCCTCTCCGAGGACGGCGCCCGGGCCGTCCCCCAAGACTTTTGCCTCTCAGAGGACGGTGCCTGGGCCATCCTACCGAACTCTGGCTCCGCCGAGGGCGGCGTCCGGGCTGTCCTCCTGAACTCTGGCTCCGCCGAGGGTGGTGTCCGGGCCATCCTCCCGAACTCTGGCTCCGCCGAGGGCAGTGTCCCGGCCACCTGCCTGAACTTGTCCATTACGGTGGTTTATTTTTTTTTTTGAGTTTTTGTCTGTTTCCCCAGTGTTTGTGGTGTGGAGATGGGCGTGCTAAGTAAACAAGTGCAGACAGAGGAGGTGTGAATGATGAAAGAACAGAGAAGGTAAACACCAAACAGAGACAAAACATGAAAATAATAACCCAAAAATGCAAAAGAAATCACAAAAAAACCCAATAAAAACACATATTCTGACAACGTGGCTGTAGCCCACTTAATCCCTTCATGCAAGCAGGCCTCAAGCGGATGAGCTCAGCTCCACCTGTTCCTCCTTTTCGGTTGCCAAATCTGACTAAATATCTCCTCTTTGCCCACAGCTGTGGCTGATCCCAGCATGCTTGGTAGATTTAGTACCTTGGTTGAAATGAAGCTCAAGCCAAAAAACTGTTTGCCTGGATGAGTCAGATAGAGGACATCTAAACAAGAGAAAGCTTCCTTGGCACTTTGTTGTAGCCCTGACACAAGAACAATTTGGTCCTTCTCCTTCTGCTTAGAAATCTCACTTATGTGCTCCTAATGGGCCAATATTTTGAGTAAAACAGTCAGCTCAAAACATGTGAGATAAAAGGAAGAAATATACTGGACTTGTGCTATCTTAATTGATGCATTGTATTTTATATGCATGATCTTTATTTGAAAATTGGACATATACAGTTTTTTAATATATGACTATCTAAAAGCCCATTTTGTTCCAAAGCAACTTTTGCACATTTTCCAGATGTTTGTATTAATGACACACATCACCAACCAGAACAAACATGTCTGTGAAGCTATAAAAAAACAACAGATGTTACATTTATATTATATTATATTATATTATATTATATTATATTATATTATATTATATTATATTATATTATATTATATTATATTATATTATACTGACTGGCCAAAAAAAAGTTGCACAGCAGATTGCCACAGTACCCCCTCCTCAAGCATCGCTTCCAGGCGATCTAGGTCGCTTATCCAGATGGTCTCTATAGAACGTTGAGATGAGTGTAGAGTCCAGAATGAAGGATCTCTGAATCCATGACCTCTCCTCAGGGCTGTACCCCTCCCAGTCCTCCCAGTCCACGAGGTACTGAAATCCATGCCCACGCATCCAAGATGCAGCTGACAGTAAAAGCGGAGTGATTATCCACCAGTCGGGTGGGTGGGGGGAGGCTGGTAGGTGGGCACAACGGACTCTCCACCACTGGCTTGACTTGGGACACATGGAAGGTAGGGTGAGGGTAACTGGAGTCTGAGGGCGGAGGGATTGATGACACGCTCCACAGGGTATGGTCCAATGAACCTAGGTACAAGCTTTCTTGGAGTATCTTTCAGGTTAATATCATGGGTGGATAGCCATACCTTCTGACCAACCTGGTATGAAGGAACTGTAGAGCTGTGACGATTGGTGAACCTTTCATTCTGTTGGGCTGTTCTTAGAAGGGCTCTCCTAGTCTATCTCCAGATGCGATGGCAGCAACGCAGATGGGTTTGCACGTAAGGTACCAGGCTCTCCGACTCTTGGCTGGGGAAAAGAGCTGGATTATAACCGAGAGACGCTTCAAATGGTGAAAATCCTGTGGCTGATGAGGTATGGCTGTTATGGACATATTCTACCCAAGGTAAGTGCTTGCACCAGGTAGAGGGGTTGTTGTTGATAATGCACCTAAGTGTAGACTCCAGCTCCTGGTTACATCTCTCAGACTGACCGTTGGATTGAGGATGGTACCCAGAGGTGAGACTGACCTGTTTTTTTTCCTCTCTGCTCCTGGTGGAAGGTGGATGTGTTTCTTTTCTCTCTGTCTCTCTGACTTCTGTACTGCCCCCCCCCC
>NC_051442.1:25973672-25976527 GCF_001649575.2 Kryptolebias marmoratus
CACACACACACACACACACACACAACACACACCACACCGTCTTCTCACTGCCCATACACACAAATATACACACATACGCACACTTTGCTTTGATTGTTGTGCCAACAAGATGGTGTTTTCGATCTCCCAGGTCAGATTCCCCAGAAAACAGATGGCCGGAATGATGCTGGTCTCGGTCTTAGGTGTTTCTGAGGATGCAAATTGTCTGGAGAGAGCATCGGGTTTAACGTTTCTTGAGCTGGGTATGTAGGTAATAGAAAAACTAAAGCGAGGAAAAAACAGTGACCATCGAGCCTATCTAGGATTAAGTCTCTTTGCATTTTGCAGGTAGGAGAGGTTCTTTTGGTCAGTCCAGATCATAAATGGAAACACTGAGCCCTCCAACCAATGCCTCTACTCCTCCAATGCCAACATTATGGCCAATAATTCCTGATCCCCAACATCATAATTCCTCTCCGCAGGTGACAGTCGCCAGGAGTAGAAGGCGCAAGAGAGCATCTTGAATCGGAGGTGTCCACCTCCACCACAAACTGTCTCCCAGGGTCAGGGTGACACAAAATAGGCGCCGAGGTAAAAAGAGCCTTCAACTCACTGAATGCCTTGTCTGCCTCAGGGCTCCAGGTAAATGTTTGGAGAGTACAGGTGAGTTTAGTTAATGGGGTGGCAACCCGACTGTAATCTCGGATGAAGCGTCTGTAGAAATTGGCGAATCCTAAGAACCTCTGAAGCTCCTTGCGGTTGATGGGGGTGGGCCAGTCAGTGACTGCACAAACCTTTTCTGGGTCTGAGCAGTAGCAGCCCTTCTCAAAGATCAATCCCAGGAAGGAAACAGAGGGAACATGAAACTTACATTTCTCGGCCTTGTCAAACAGTTGGTTCTCCAGGAGGCATTGAAGGATGGCACGGACACGAGACTCGTGCTGCTGCAGATCACTGGAATAGATAAGGATATAATCTAAATAAACAAATACGAAATTGTTCAGGAAATCACGAAGCACACCGTTGATGAGCGCTTGGAAAACCGCCAGGGCATTAGGAGACCGAAAGGCATTACAAGGTACTCAAAATGGCCCAACGAAGACTTAACGGCGGTCTTTCACTCGTCCCCCTCCTTAACTCTAACCAAATGGTAAGCGTTGCGTAAGTCTAATTTGGTTAAAATGGTAGCCGAATGAAGTTGGGTGTGAACGGAATCGATGACAGGGAGTGGATATTTATTTTTTACGGTGATCTGATTGAGTCCCTGATTGTCAGTGCACAGTCTTATTGTCTTATCCTTTTTACCAATGAAAAAAAAAAACCAGCCCCGAAGGGGGACGTGGATGGATGGATAATGCTGGAGGATAAGGAATCCTCAATATAAGTCTTCATGGTCTCCCTCTCCGGTCCAGAGATATTAAATAGCCGGCTGGATGGAAGAGGAGCCCCAGGTAACAGCTTAATTGAACGGTCGTATGGCCTATGAGGAGGAAGCGAGAGAGCCTTATGTTTGCTAAATACGGGAGCCAAATCATGGTAAGCTTGCAGAACCTTAGTCAGTTTCCTGACCAGTTTCCTCCTTCGTAAGAACCTGAGGAACTGCAGATATAAGACAGTGTTGGAGACAGCACTTACTCCAAGCCTCCACTCGCCTCTCCGACCAGTTAAGAATAGCATTGTAACAAGAGCCACGGAAACCCAAAAATTAACTGAGGAACGGAGGAGTCAAACACCAAAAACTCACCCGTCTCGTGATGATTACCGGAAACAATGACGTGAAGATCAGTGACCTTGAATCTAATCTTGGTTAGTTATTCTCCAGTGACTCCAGCAACAGCACGGGGAAAATATAACTGGGTAGTAGGGATCTTGAGTGGTTCCACCAGGTCACTGGAGATTAAATTGAGCTCAGAACCAGAATCCACCAAAGCGGAAATGGGTAGTTTTACTTGCTCACTCATGATGATAGCGAGTAAAGAGAGTAATGAAGCAGGGGATAAATCTTGCGAAACTGTCAACATTCCCTGATCTCCCGACGGGCTGGTCCTTTCCTCCAGACCGGGCAGGTAGCCACAAAATGTCCTTGGCATCCACAATAAATACATGCCCTTGTCGAGAAACGTCTCTGTCTGTCCTCGGGTGTTAGGCGTGTTCGCCCCACTTGCATCGGCTCCATTACCGGTTCGATCGAAAACCCGGCATGATTGGCCAAAAAAGTTCCCCTCCTGCTGGAGGGGATGATCAAAGACACATTGGAATTCGCTGGGAGGTTAAGGTTTCCAAAGAGTGAGAGGAAAGAAAAGCCTGAGCCCAACGTAGCACTCTTCCCTTTAGCGCAGAAACCAAGTAAGTAATCCGAGCGGCATTAGAGGGGAACAGGGAGGGAGAACGAGCAAAAAACAATTTACATTGTAGTAGGAAACCACCACAACGATCAGGGTCGCCTTCAAAACACTCAGAAGGTCTGAGATCTGGTTCTCGAATTGGGGTGATGTGATCAGGCTGCGACGCGGCAACGGTGGAACCGGCTGAGTCAGTGGGCAACAGTGCCCCTAGTCGGTTATCTATTGAACTGACGCAATGGGTGACCTGGTTTAACAATGACGTAGTATTTTGTCAAATTTGGAATAACTACCGAAGAAGCGATTCGTGCTGATCATGTGGAGGAGAAGAGAGTGCAGAAGTTCACCAAACTCTGTTAGGAATGTCCGGTTGTTTTTGCCAGAACTTCGGAACAGTGGTGGTGATACAATTCCTGGAACACAGGAAACACACTGGGTTGAGCCAGACCCAGTGTCGTAGAAGTTACGTAAATGGTCAGAAGTATGCATAGTCATCATGCATTGATTTTTTTATAAATACGCCCTGTCTCAAAG
>NC_051442.1:25976627-25984731 GCF_001649575.2 Kryptolebias marmoratus
GTTGTTAATATCCTTTTGAGGTCCTTTGTGTTTGATGCAGCGAATCGAAGTCGTGCACAACTCAAACAATTGGCGCTTTGACTCCTTAATCCACTCAGAGGAGAAATTGTTTGAGGCTAATAATACAATTTCCTCCTGAGATAAAGTTCTCATTTTCGTAACAATAAAGCTCAGAAACTCATCCTCCACTATCACTTTCCACTCATCGGTTTTATAAATGTAAATTTCGCTCTTAATTCGAACCTCTTTTCCAGTACGAGACACACCCATATATCGCACAGCCGTCATGACAGTAGTCATATATTTTGTTTGCTGTCTAGATCAACTACAAGTCAAGAAAAGACAATACAGTACCCATCAAACACTGTGCATTGGATCCACTGTGAAAACTTGTGTGTATTTATACATAAAGTTTAAGTGACAGCTAGTTTTTTTAAAAAAGGCTTCATTTTCATCCAAAAGAACCTCTCTTTGAATTAACCTGCATGAAACCAATTGACAGACAGTCATAGTTAGCCATGGATAGGCAGAACATAATTCTAAAGTTGATTTATAACCAAACTATTAAAACAAAATTCAAAGTCAAAGGTTTGTGTCAAGTCTCTATTAAGTGGTTAAAAAACTTTTTTTTTTTTATTCTCATAGACAGGCTTCAAAATAATTACCTCATCAGTGTTCCTGAAACCATTTGACAAAAAGATAATTTTGAAAATATAACAATTATACACAATGCTAGCATACAAGTTACAATACATAAAATAAATAAATAACTAAATATTAGAGTTGC
The DNA here is from genome assembly GCF_001649575.2 of Kryptolebias marmoratus. Classification (NCBI taxonomy): domain Eukaryota; kingdom Metazoa; phylum Chordata; class Actinopteri; order Cyprinodontiformes; family Rivulidae; genus Kryptolebias; species Kryptolebias marmoratus. Next base: position 25,977,415 of record NC_051442.1, read on the forward strand.
AACTGATGACACAACTGAAAGAGAATTGAAAAGGCAGCACCAAAGGTGAGTATATAAAATTATTCAGAATATTGTAAATGGGGCCTTTATAATTTCCTGAAATCTTTAATTTGCACACATAGTTAAAATCAAAGTGGGGCATGTAAATTTAACTAACATAGAATTACATGAATAATATTTATCCTAAATGCACTATAAATATTCAGCATATACGGGAGAGTTCATAAATACCAGAAAATCATAGCAGTGTAGTTTTCTAAAAGCCCCTAGTTGATCTTGAAGTGCTCTTCTGTAAACATTCATTCCTTCATTAGGCTGCAGATTGGTGATATCTGCAGCCTAAGTTTTTATTCAAGGGCATTTTGAACACAGATTGATTCATTCTTTGTCCTGAACAACCGTTTGCCTCCAAAGTTCTCCAAAATGTCTGCCTGTGCTTAATGATTTTTTTCAGACAGCTGACTGGCTCAGCTGGCTCATGTTGCTCGACAGATTTCACCTGATAATGCGCTTAGACACAGTGCCTGATCACATTCACCTGACCTTGCTGCACCAGCTAACTCGAGGGGAAGACAGCATTTCCACTTATCAGTTCCATTCATTGAAAGAGGAAAGCTTCTCCGGTATTCACTCTTCCACCATGGCTCCCATGACTTTGAGGCCTTTGTTTCACTCAGTCTACAGTCGCTTAAATAATCTGCAGGCTCTCCAAACGCAATAAGTCATTAAGAATTACATAAACAGACAAACTCTCCGAAGAGACAGATTTATCTGGCTTGTTTGGTTCAATGTTTTTACTTTTTTTTGTTGTTTCGTAGTGCTATTTGCATTTGTCACTGACAGCTGCCTAAATCATGCAGTTACAGCACATAATGAGCAGCTGATTAGAGATTCTGAAATTCACTTACAACTGATTTGGTGTTATTTTAGCTGAAAAATGAAGATAATGTTCCTTAATGCCACTGGTTAAGGTAATTACTCTATAATTGCCTTATCAAAGTGTCAGAGACGAGTCAAGGCAAAAAAAATAAAACAAAACCAACCCTTCAGAGTCATTTTTTAAAAATCTCATATTAGGTTATATTCAAAAAATGCCCAAATCCCCAAAAAATGTGATCAGTGAAAACATTCAATTTAAATATCAAAAAACTAACTGGAGAAATAAAAAATGATTACATACTGTGTAATTAAAACAGCTGCATTCTCGCTTCAAACTCAAGCGACAAAAGTAAAATAAGAAAAGTCAAGTGCCTGATGGCTGTTGCTCCTGTTTCCTGCTGAACATGACATTTTGTAGCTTGTATTCTTTTTTTTCTTTTTTGCCTAAAACAAAACTGCAGATATTACCAACTTACCCTGACATCCTAAAGGCTGAATCCCATTTACTAGGGTTACAAATAACCCTTTACCCTTAAAGTGATAGTTCATAACTTTTGTAATGGGGTTCTGTAAAAAAGTAATGAACAATGAATTCCCTAATTGTTATACATAGCTCTTTAAACAGCTTTAGTTTGGAGAAAAAAAGTTTAAAGCTGCTCATTGCAGAGTCATAAAAACTGGTAAAAAAACAACAACCAAAAAACCAAAAATCAAGACACACAAAATGGTTCTCATATCGATTGTTTATGTATCCTGAAAAAATTTTAAGCAAAATTTGTGACCAGATGCCAACTACCACATGCATTTGTTTGCCTCTAAAAACAACCAGAGTGCCTGCAAACAAGACAATGTACATAGAAGATTGGGATGAAGTAGTCCAACAATTTTGATGTACTGGTATGTGTTTACACTCAGATGTGTTAAGTATGCAGATTTAAAGACAGGTTAGGTTGAAACATTTGGCCTACCAGGATAAAAGATATTTGACAAAAGTATTTCAGTGTTTATGGAGCACCACCATCCAGTTTGATCTGCAATATTTATTCTTGGTACTTCCTCATTCTTTCTTTTCTCCAAAACTCTACGCTTATCTGTTTCCACCATATTTGTTCAACTACACAGACTACAGCCAGTAGCAGTGTGAATAGTAGTGGTCTAAATATTGATACCAGCAACAGCATGGTGTCAATACTACTGATGGGATCGATACTTGAGTTTATTTATCTGTTCTACTTTTAGTACTTTCCTCCTGTTCCAGAAGTGCAATGAAAGTGCAAAGAAACTTTGCCTAAAAGGTTCTAGTCCTGGGTTTTAAAGTTCAAATAAATGGTGCATCCAAAGCATCTCTATTGTTACCCACCCATTTCACTCTATACAGCTCATCAATGTTATTTCATGTTTACCAATGGCAAACACAGAGAAAAGAACGAAGGAACTAAATTTCACAGAGGCAGAACTTGATATGCTGGTCAATGAGGTGGTGAACAGAAAAAATATAAGTTTTGGGAGCCGCAGTCGTGGCGTTACAAATAAAAAGAAGTGTTGTAAGCAACAACACATTGTTGTTAATTCAGTGAGTGGGACAGAGAGGACTGAGCCGAGGTGAAGAAAAAGTGGTCAGATTTTAGGGTGGAGGCAAAAATGCGACTAGCCGGCCACCGCCAGAGCTGACACCATTTGAAAGAAGAAGAGCAGGTGTCAGGCTGAAAAGTGATTGTGCGCACCCCTGGGAGGGAGCGTGCACGGGTGTGAGCGGTATTAAAGCGCTCCTCCTCTGCGCTCTGGGGGTTTGGAAAGGGAAACAATAAATAGTCATCACTGACTGTTTTGCTTTCAGCTAAGCTAGCAATGTGTAAATAAAATAAACAATAAACTCCAACTGAAACACAAAGACAACAAACAGAAAACCAAAACCCAAATCCCGACACCTCATTTGCATAATAAGGCAGAAATGTACACAGTAAAGTAAAAAGAGGAGACGAGGAAATGTCAAAAGAACACACGCTTGTATAAGCTAAATGTAAAACAAAACATAAACATTACTTGTCGAAAATGCATGTGTAAGGAAAAGGCAAAACAAAAAATTTATTTCTGCTTTTATTTTTTATTATGTCAGTTTTGGTCCTCTATATAAAGCACTGTAGAAAAGTGAAATTACATTTCAAATTATATTTATCTCACCTTTCACTTACGATCCAAGAATTGTTTTCAATATGCCTTATAGTTTTTCCACAGCAACTGTTTATTTAGCATGTACTTCCGAGAGTTCCTCCCCCTTTTTGACACACATACATTACGCTGTAGCGCATTCCCCCCACACATGCACATACAGGCACAAAGGTCTGGAAAATCAGGCATTCTGATTGGCTAAGGCTGTTGCCATGGTTTCTGGACTGCTGACCAGTAGTGAAGGCAGGCAGAGCCTCAGCCAATCATATTGGATATCACATAACTCAGGTGTTTTGATGTTCACTGGCTATTATGATGAACTTCAGAGATTTTTTTTGTTTTATCTTTTGTCTTTTTTGACCCCATAAACACCAAGTGTTGAATTAACATTTCGATAGATTGTTTGTCTGTTAGCAAAATATGTCTTGAATAACTAGATGGATTTTGATGTAAATTTCATAAAGCTCTCTTTAGAAAAACATCTAAAACTGATTACATTTTGGAATCTCTCTGATGATGAAGTTGGCTGCCACAGTTACCCTGTCAAACACAAAATTGGATAGAACTCAACCCTTTTTAAAGATACTGATCTAAACTTTTGTGTGATAGTAACTGTCAGTGATGCACTAGACATACCTTGACTGCTAATAGATCCTTTACGTTTTTTGTTTGAAATGTTCCTATAAACTGTTGATAATAATGTTTGTTAGCAAATTATCTTGAAAACCACTTGACAGATTTTAATGAAAATCTCAGAAAGTAATCCATGTTGGCACGTCTACAACTGATTAACTTACTATTACTTTTAGTGGTATTTTTGAGTTACCATGATGGCATAATTTGCCAACAACCACACTTCAAATGCCCCAAAGTGTAAAATAACGAATCATTCTTATACTGCTAAAACATTTTCTACTTTGTATACTTATCTCTTTCATATAATTTCACCTAGAAACCAGTGATGTGCGGTGAGGTTCATGGTTGACTCTTTTAGAGTCAGATTTACAAATATATAAACCCAAAAGGGTAGCTTTTTCAATTGGCTACTGATTATTTTGTATCTCATCAGCGTTCTTCACACACACACACACACACACACACACACACGCACACACACGCGCGCACTCACGTACGTATTAAAGATACGATAAGATAAGAAAAAACGTTACAATTACTGTTTTAGTAGTCCAATGGAGCAAAACAAAAATTAACGGCTGGCAGCAGTGCACGTGACTCTCACTCCCCTCTGTGTAAAAGGACAGCAGCAACAAGCTCCCGTTGGCTCATGTACGCCCCCTTCAGTGCAACAGAGTACTGCCTGCCTCACCCTGTGCCTTTTCACCGCGGTTTTATGTCCCCTCAGCAAAACTAAATATGTCACTAACAAACATTAAACGTAAATGGTTAAAGACATTAGCCAGACTGTGGAAAATCAGGGTATATAAACCATTATATTGGCGACATGCAGCAATACGGCAACAGGCACGGGCCAATTGCATGTATCAAGCCAGTTTGTGATGGATTGTGCATTCAGAGGTGAAGCTTGGCTCGTTGCTGCCGCACCTCGCGTTTCACCCTTATACTGTATTTGAACAGGAAATATGCAATTTCAGCGATTTTGACTATAAAAATGTTCGAAAATTAGTCATACATGAAGATCAGTGGACAAATATTAATATTCGTTTATGTTATCATTTAGCCCAGTCCAGATATCATTTTTTTATTCTTGTCATGATGACAGGCGAGGCTCTGCCTCACCTGCCTCCCCTGACTGCACGTCCCTGCCAGGAAGGAGGGAACAGGCAAAAATCAAAGCTCAAAAAACACAAAAACATCATGCATCAGGAAACCAAGAATTAGAATTGGTTATCCTCTTACCTTGCCGGTAAAACTTTTTCAGTTTCTGTTGGTAATCATGAATTAAACAGTCAGCATTGCACATGGAGTTTACAAATGTCGATTTTTGGTCCTCTTTTGTTTAATCTGTATATCTTCTACTTTGACCCTTACTATCACCCTTACTTTGATAGTAATCTTATCCAGTGATTCACTGATATTAAAAATTATCAAGGAATTTCCTAAAATTAAATGGGGACAAAATAGAAATTGTTTGGGTTAGTGCTAAGTCTCTTGAAAACCAAATATATTCTTTGTTTACTCCTATACCTGTTAAATTCTGTGAGTATTTAAAAAAACCTGAGTTGGGCTGTGGAGTCAAGTTTGAATTTTCATAAACACATATGTAATTTATTAAAGATGCTAAGGTAACATTTTATGTCTAGATTTTTAAAGCCAGATTAATCTTGTGTAAAACATGCAAAATTACTGTGCAAACATTATTTGCTTAAAAGATTTTAAAAATTATAGGCACAAAAATAGCTATCATTTTACTTTTTGGCAGTTTACACTCACTGTCACAGGCCTCGGTCCTCTTGCAGTTTGTGCTTACTAATCAGATATTTGAGCTCAAAAACAAGGATTTAGGTTACTGTAGGTGAAAGAGAAACTCTGACAAGAGTCAGCACGTTGATGAAAAGTATTATTAACATACATTTTTAACACAGCCAAGGAGACAAATGTCAAATAAAATGTAACTGTTTATGCAAAAAACTATAAAGATGTAAATTTCATCCATGATAAATAAACAAAATTATGAGCAGATTAGGAGCAGTACTCCTTCAGGTTTATCTGTGTGTGTGTGTGTGTGTGTGTGTGCGCTCACAAACATGCATGAATGTGTGAGTGTGGGTATCTGTTTTTTGTTTCCTTTTGAAGGAACTTCTGTTGAGCAGTAGTCCTTATGGGGACCAAAGCTCTTATGGGGAAAGCTCATTTTTGTGTTAGAGGTTAGGTTGAGGGTAAAGGTTTGAATTAAGTTTAGGTTAGGGTCTTAGTTAAGCTATGGCAGTCAATACAATGTCTTAATACGAAGAGAAATACAAACTTCTGTGTGAGTGTGAGTGAGAGAGATAAAGAGAGAGGGACTGACAGACTGGTTTTGCATGAGTGGCATTTTATCTGACAGCAACTTTTCATAATTCTGTGAATCATTCTGTGCATGTCTGATGTATCTTTGCAGCCACATTCATCTTCCTAAAATGCGTTTGTCCACACGCTGCTTCAGTGTTTCTTCAAACAAGAGGGAAGAAAGAACTTCTCTGCATCAGTTCCTTTCTATCTTCACTCTCAACCCATCAGCTGCAGTCTGTCATCCATACCCCCCACACCCACTACTACTGTGTGCACATTTCTCATTCCTCCACCCATGATTCACTTCTATCAGTGTGTGATTCTGGTTTAACCACCTGCCTTCATCTCTTGGTCTGAAATGCAGCTTGTACAGATCTATTCAGCCCTCCTCCCTTTGGGTCCTAGTGCACGTGCAGTTTGCTCATGCCTGCTGTCAGCTCCCATTACCTAATTGGAATTGAGATGCATCTGGCCTGTGTATGTGTGTCTGTGTGTGCTTGTGTGTGTTTTAGAGATACCCTCTGAGCTTTCTCCCATTCTCCCTCACTGTCATTCTGCTGGGGGAGAACTCTTTTTTCCTTGATGTGTGGTCAAACTGTCATTTTGACCAATTAAAACAAGGAGAGACAAACAAATCCCAGCCTTCTCCTGTGATCCACAGCAGTTAATAAGATGACTGTTTAATTCATGAAATCTGTCATGGTACAGTGGCTTCAACTTCAATGTTGAAATGTACAGTAACTTCTGAACTCCAAACTCTTATCTGCTCAATGATTGTATATCTCCTGATCTGAGATCCATGAAGACAACTCCTCAGACACATTCACATCATTCACAGCAGTACATGTGTGTGTGTGTGTGTCCGTGTGTGCGTGCTTGTGTATATATAAACACACACACACAGAGGGATGGCTGGTAAGCCCTCCCTGGGGTTTACAATCAAAATGTTAAAATACCTAAAAGACACAAATTCAGAATACTGTATTGCATTTTAATAATAATAATAATAATAATACATTTTATTACAAGGCGCCTTTCTTGCACTCAAGGACACCGTACAAAGAATAAAATCAGCAGTAACAGAAAATAAGATGTAACAATGAAAGAAAGAAAAGAAAAAGAAAGTAAATAAAAATAAATAAGAAAAGACAATGTATAAAATCAATATAAAATCAGGCAAACCAATTGTGTCAGGTGGAAAAAGCAGATCTAAAAAGGTGTGTTTTGAGTTCTGATTTGTATTGTGAGATTGACTTTATGTTTCTAATGTGAGGTGGTAACGAGTTCCAAAGTCGGGGA
>NC_051442.1:25985566-26009271 GCF_001649575.2 Kryptolebias marmoratus
GGACAGAGCCCTGGGGAACTCCTGATGTGACAGATGAAGGCTCAGAAGTGAAGGTTTTGATCCGGATGAACTGAGTGCGGCAGGAGAGATATGATTTAAACCAGTTTAGAGGAGTCTGAGTGATACCAATAGAGGAAAGTCTGTTGAGTAGGGTGGCATGGCAGATGGTGTCAAACGCTGCACTCAGGTCGAGGAGGATGAGGATGGACAGCAAGCCGGAGTCAGCTGCCAAGAGGAGGTCATTGGTGATTTTTATGAGGGCTGTTTCTGTACTGTGGAGGGGACGAAAACCAGACTGAAACAGTTCATACAGGTTGTTGTTGGATAGATAAGTGTGAAGTTGGGATGCTACTGTCTTTTCAAGAATCTTGGAGATGAAAGGCAAGTTGGAGATAGGACGGAAATTATTGAGATTATGGTGATCAGCGCCAGGTTTTTTCAAGATAGGAGTTATGGCAGCAATTTTAAATGATGCAGGAACTGTTCCGGTGGAGAGAGAGGAGTGAATAATGGCAGAGATGAGAGGGAGTATAGATAGGGCACAGGCTTTAACCAGGACTGTTGGAAGAGGGTCGAGCAAACAGGTGGTCAACTTGGACTTGTTGATGAGGCTTGTGATTTCTGAAGTCGTCGGGAGCTCGAAGGAAGAGAAGGAGTGGGCTGGAGGAGAAAGTTCAAGAATAGGACAGGGGGAGGGTTGTGAGCTGAGATGCTGGTGGATCTTAACAATTTTACTGTCAAAAAATGACATGAGGGAATTACAAAATTGAGTTGAACACAGATGTGAAGGTAGGGAGTCCGGGGCTTGGGTGATGTTCTTGTAGAGGGAGAATATTGACTTGGTGGAGCCTTCATTTGAACAAATTAAACCAGTGTAGTAGGAGGATTTGGCTAGATTGATACAGTCCTTGTAATGCAATATGTGAGTTTTGTAAATGTCTTTATGAACAACCAGTCCAGTTTTCCGGTGGAGCCTTTCAAGTTGCCGTCCTTTAGCTTTCATGAGCCGAAGTTCTGGAGTAAACCAGGGCGCAGAGCGAACAAAAGAAACAGATCTGGTTTTTAGCGGAGCAAGAGAGTTGAGTATTGAGTGAAGACCAGTGTTGTAATATGAGACCAAGTCATCAAGGGTGGTTGAATCTAGAGTTGAATATAGATTGTCCATGAGAGAATTGACGGCAGAGGAGAGAGAATTTAAATCAATATCCTTAATGTTACGGAAAGAGATGAGACGGGGAAGCTTGGTGATGGAGAGAGGGAGACAGATATTGAATGAGAGGAGAAAATGGTCAGTTATGGCGAGTTCATCTGCTGTATAATCCGAGGGAGAAACACCAGAACAGCAGACTAGATCCAGGACATGACCCTTAGAATGAGTGGGAACATTGATGAACTGCTGAAGACCAAAACTCTGGAGGCAGGATGAAAAGTCTTTAGTCAGAGGGCTATTTCCATCGTCCATGTGAATATTAAAATCACCCAATACTATAATGTTTGGTGAGAGGATTGACAGGTGAGTGAGAAGAGCAGCGAAGTCATTCAGAAAGTCACTGTTAGTTTTCGGCGGGCGGTTGATGGTTGCGATGGTGGGGGTAGGTCCATAGAGCTGACACACAGTTGATTCGAAAGAGGAGAAGGTGGGAGCAGACAACGGCGAGACTTTCCACTTCTCGCGGTGAATTATCGCGAGACCTCCTCCCCGGCCGGTGCCACGGGGTTGACAGATGTAAACAAACCCCGGTGGAGTAGAATCATTGAGCTGAGAGAAATCATTCGGTTGTTGCCAAGTCTCAGTCAGGCATAAAAAGTCAAACTTACGGTCAGTGAGGAGATCCTGAATGAGATGTCCCTTGCCCGTAAGTGAGCGGACGTTAAGCAGACCGAAGTTTACGGAGGAGTTATCAGACGTTGCAGGAGCGTTAGCTGACCGGGCCAGGTAAGCTAGCACGCTGCGGTCAACAACCCGGTTGGAGGCACGCCGGTGACGACGAGAGGTAGACCAGATGGATTTTATGGGTTTCGACGTGTCCTCTTGGATGTTCCGACGAAGTCCGCGGTGGATGTATTTCCGGCGTGGTAGGAGAGTTGCATCCGAGATGAATAGTGAAGCAGAGGGAAGTGCAGATGGATGAAACCGCAGCCGGAGGAGCTCAGCAGCAGAGTACTGGATCAGACCCGTAACAGGTTGTTGGAGGAGTGCCAGGAGAGTCCAGAGAAGCACAGCCCAGATGTATATCCTGCTAGTTGGCATTGTAGGAGAGGAGTCGGCAGCTTGGACAGATGAACAGCGACAGGTAAGACTCAGGTAGTCGATGAGAGCAGGAAAGTGGAAGCTAGACCATGTACACACACAGTTTTGCCAATAATCGTTCATTTGCGGCGAGCAGCGGCAGCAAGTCGCGTCAGCGTTCACTCACAGCCCACAGCACATTTTGTGAAATTTACAGCAAAACCAGTGCTAAACAGTCTCAAGAAAACCCCAGAGTCTTTCCAAAGAGCTAACTTTGGACCCATAGTTTATTAAGTTGTAATGTTTAAATTAAAAATAATAACTTTTTAAATAAGGTAATATTGTATTTGATGACATAGACAGAAAACAGCAAGAAACTTGATGTCCCACTGTTAAAGTTTACCTGTTACCCTAGTTCAAATCAAATGATTTCCTTCACTCAAAGGCATTTCTGGTGGCCCAGCATGAACAACGACATAAATGAACATGTCAAAGCTTGTCAAACAGGAATCAACTTACTTTTACTGTATTGGGGAGATCTGAGAGGGGGTCAGAAAACTGCCTTGAATACTGAAAAGTCCATTTACCTCACCTAGTACAACACATCTCATTCACATAGAGATGATCAAGTTGTTGATACAACGAACTGCAGTCAGGTGAAGAGCCCAATGAGGACAATGAGTATGCAGATGAGCTTCCCTGAAATGATTTCTGACAGTTTGTGCAGAAATTCTTTGGTTCCATCCAGCCATCCATTTTCTTTGCCCACTTCTCCATTCTAGGTCGCAGGGAGCTGGTTGCTTATCTCCAGCAGTCACTGTGCGAGAGGCCGGGGACACCCTGGTCAAGTCGCAAGTCCATCACAGAAAATTCTTTGGTTGTGCAAACCAATTGTTGCAGCAGCTGTCCAGGTGGCTGGTCTTAGATAATCTTGGAGGTGAAGATTCTGGATGTGGAGGTCCTGGACTGGTGTGGTTACACGTGGTCTGTAGTTGTGAGGCTGGTTGGATGTACTGCCAAATTCTCTGAAACACCTTTGAAGATGGCTTATGGTGGAGAAATTAATATTGAATTCACAGGCAACAATTCTCAGCAAAAGAGAAGTGCTCACTAACACAGATTTACACAAATTTGTGAACAATATTCAAGAGAAAAAGGCCTATTGTGTAAATAGAAAAGGCCTTAGATCTTTGAGTTCAGCTCTTGAGAGATGGGAGCAACAACAAGTGTTGCATTTATATTTTTGTTCAGAATACTTTTGCTTCTTCTCATCAGTTAGTAAATTTTCTTCTCGCAAAGAACCAATTTTCAGATACCTTCATGTTCTACATTATGTCCTGAGCTCATCCCCAATATTCTTGGTCATATCCCTCTGATTTTGAGGTGTTTCTGCAACCTCTGCCCTCACTGAGAGGGGTAATCTCTTGAATATTTTCAAATGTTTTAAACCGTCCAAACCCTTTCATTGTGTTAAAACTTATATGGGAGACAGACCTGGGACTGATGACTTCAGACCATGCTTGGAGGGAGGTTTTAGAGAAGGTACACAGATATTCAGTCTGTGCTAGGCACAGTTTCATGCAATGGTGGATCCTACATTGAGCTCACTATACTAAAGCCAGGCTTGCAAAAATATTTAATGCCATATCGTCTCTGTGTGAATGATGCCAACAAGCCACAGCAAATTAATCAAACGTTTTGGAGTTGTCCCTCCATGAAGCGATTCTAAACTGGACTGTCTGGTGTTTCTGGTTGGTGTTGACATATGGCTTCTTTTGTGCATTATAGAGCTTTAACCAGCATTTGTAGATGGCAGAAGTAATTGTGTTTACAGACAATAATTTGTGTGAGCTCTGAAACAATAAAGTTAGCTTTATTTGTAAAATAGCCCACACCTCAGTGCTTTCATTTTAGTTACAAAGCGCCAGCGACTACATGTGAAGCTAATTCATTACCAGTGTCAGAAGGTGGGACTATGGCGGCGAACCCAGAACGCAGACTCATAATTAATAAACAAAAGGTTTATTTTAAAACTAACAAAACTGAAAACAAAAGGCTGGCGTGGCAGCAAAACAAACATAAACTAAATCCAAAACGAGATGTACTGCAAGACATGGCATGGCAAAAAGCAGACAGAGCGGAATGATCCAGTGAGGGGTGAAAGAAAATGACCGGTTTTTAAAGACAGAGGATAATGAGGAAAATGGACACAGGTGAGTGAGAATAATTACAAGCAGGTGGATATGGGCGTGGCAGACCTAACAGGAAAAGTACTGGGGAGGTGGAGATAGACAGGGCATGAATACAGAAACTAATAGAAAACTAGAAACAAAACAAAGAGTTCACAAAAACACCACAAACCATGATAACCAGTTAGAAAGATAATTATCTTTTTTTAATTAAAGAGGCTTGTAATTTTGTATATGATGCCAAAGTTGTCATTAATAAATGTTTGATGATTTTATGTTTGTCACTGTAGTGTTTCCTCAGTAATAATTTGTTTAGATAAGCAAGCAAAATGATTCTGTCCTGTTCTGATATGGTTCATGGGAAAGTTAGAGCAAGGGCAAATGTTCGCTTTTTGATGAAGTCACTTCATTATTTTTTTAAGCCTGAAAGATTCTTTCATTGAAAAAAAATGTATTCCAGATAGTTTTAGTGGGATTTACAGCCTCGCCTTGAATACTGAGTATGAGTTCTTTTTCTTTTTTCAGTATGAATCCTGAGAGTGATAGCTGAAGGAACAGAAAGGGATGGAAGATATGCTTCATTTTCACAGAGAACAAATGTGCAGCCTCTCTTTGATGAGGCTATAGGACCAATACAATTAATATGGCACAAAAGGCTGCAAACCCCTGAAAAAGCTTTCCAGTTTGCAGCAGCTGAAGTAGATGTTTTAGACAAATCTTTTGACATAATGCAATAAGAATAAACATTAAAAGTAGAATAAGACACAGACATGTTTCACAATACTTAAGCAAGATAAACAGTGTATTAAGACAAATTGTGTTTCTTGCAGTAATGTTGTTTTCTGATTAAGATCTTAAAAAGTAATTTAAAGAAGATTTTCTTCTGATGATGCACTAAGGAAATGAACATTAGTGGAGCAACTTAAATATTACATTTGGATGAAGCCAAGTTTGATTATACTCAAGGGGTGACTGACAGAAATAATTTCACAGTTTCATATTAAAAAATAATTTGATGCAAGTATTATTGGGGTCTGCTATTAGAAAAGCAGAAGAATTATGATTTTCCCAAGCTGCATTACAAACTAAATGCCAATAGATTGCATAGATTTTAAGATGGTTACCAAAGCTAATACTAATAAATCTACAACTCAGTAACTTTTAGATATATTGTTGATAAAATGTTGGTGTGGTAGTAGCTGACAGCACTTCCTAAACATAATTAATGGCAATAGATTGCTAAGTTCTCTGTTCAAAGCTGAAGATGGCTACCACAGATAACTTGGCAAAAAGCTATAGCCAAGTCATTTTTAAACAAACAGGGTTAAATTTAGGCTTGGTAGTAGCTAAGAGCAACTCCTAAGACATTTATTTCTAATAGATTGCTAAGTTCCAGGTTCAATATTTGAGATGATAGCCATAGATGATGCAAATATTATTAATATTATTATATATTATATTTTTATACATTTTGAGCTCCAATCTAGTTTAAGGTAGCTGTCAGTGATCCTGAAGACCAACAGTGCCTTTAAAAGTTTATTTATTATTTTTTGTCAGAAAGGCCAAATTATATTGACTATGATTGATTTATGACAGCAATCTTCTGATTTATGACAGCTGACAAATGTGAGTTTCTATAATGGAATAGATAAAACCGAGAAAAAAAACTGTTGATAATCCAAATAATACAACATATTGCTGTAGAGCAGGTCTTTTTCATATTTTTTTATTTTAACGTTGGAGGACAGAGGAGCATGGGATGCAGGAGAGTTCTACATGACAGAAGCTTTGAGCTTGTCTGTCTATCAATTTGTAAGATGTGAGACATGAGGGATAAAAATATACTGTGTGGATACCCTTGTCTCCATCTGTCAGCAGCTGTCTCCTTCATGGTCTAACTGCAGACTGCCCAACTCCCATGGCCCCTCACTGTGAATTGAGGTCCTCCTGAGTAATTCATCGTTCTTAACTCTGATAAGAACCTAAAAATAAAAACCTCAAACTTTTTTGAAATTACCAGATTGCTGAATTAACCCATAATGATACAAGGGCATTGTACTTGGTGAGCCATAATGAATGTGTAGAACAGCAGGGCAACCATCTAACTACTAAAGTTAAACTTTTTGGGACATATTTGACTGTTGTTCAGTTTGTTTACTGGTCAAACACATGACTTGGTTGTGCCAAAAAACTAACTGAGCTGCTGACAGAAATGCAGAGACCCAAATAAATCTGACACCAGCAGGAAAATCATGCTATAGTTCAAAAAGGTTTATGGTTGTGTGGTGATCTGGGAGTTTACTTCCCCGGTGGCAGTGTCCTGCGACTCCGGTTGGTCGACTCGTCGGTACCTTCACACCTGCAGAGGATCAGCACTATCAGGGAGGCTGGGTACTTAAGGCCGTGGCTTGGACCAGACCAGCGCTGGAGCATTGTTTGCCTCGCGAGCAACCAGCTTTCCCGAGAACCTGGCTGATTTGGATACCGTGCCGCCGCCAAAGGAGCATAATCTGAGTCTCTACCCTGTGCCTGTCTGCCAAACTGATCCGGAGACACTGAGAGCAACTCTCCGACCCCGACCTCCTGGAACTCGCTCATCGGGAATCTACACCTGGAGCCCCCGACCACCTCACCTCCCTCCCACAAAGGACTCACCCTCACAAACCATCCGGTACCCTGTAGTTACCCGCACTGTAAATAAACCACTTGCAATTTTCTATTACCAGAGTCTGTCTGTTCCGTCGCCGTGCTGCTCTCATCAGGCCTAGCTACAGAGTCCTGACAGGTTGGTAAATATTAGTTAAGAAAATACTGGTCTATCTCTTAAAAATATATATTTTATCAAATTTTGAATGAGCTGTTTTTGTCATAGTTATTTTGAAATAAATGTCCCTAAGTTTTTGTTTGGTGTTAGCTCTGTTTGATCTTTACTTTTTGTTTTTATCTATTTATTTTTTGTTGTCACTTCCTACTGAATGAAAAGGCAGAGCAATAATGTTTTGTGTCTGTGTTTGTGCATAAGTTTTAAATAAACTTTCATAAAGTTATCATTGGATGTAACTCTAAAACTAAATGACTTTTTAAATTAACCCAATTTAGGATGGCCACCACAGCAAAGCAATCTGAGCAAACTCAAAAATGGTTACAATTCAATCAATTGTACAGATATTAATCTAAAATTTGGTGTGGTAGTAGTTGAGACATGTCTCCAACTTAGACTTAGTTCACTATTCGGGCCTTAAAGCTCAATTCCAATTTTTTGCGAAGATCTGATTTTTTTTGTGCCATTGTTCACATTATAATTTAAATACGACCGCCATCAAGCTCCATACACAGAAAATAACATGATGTCACAGATTAGAAAAACAAAACAAAACAGATTTGTGATGTTCAGCCTGTTAAAAAAAAAGTATGGGTCACATGGAGGGGGAAAAAAATCTCATTTGGACCATTTTACCTGCAGCCTAAGACAGAAACCAAGTTGATCACACTTTCCACATCCAGTCCACTTTTGATGTACATTTCATCATCTCTCCTGTCTGCTCAATGTCTGCCCAGACTCTCAGTGGATGAGTGCATGCAGCCAAGCTTTTCATGACAATGGTACCTATACACGCTGCCGTACATGCCTCTTTAGTCTAAACAAACAAAAAAGACAGCAGGTCAAACTATGAACAGAAAAATAAAAATAACACAAACACTTATTTTGAAAAAATACTGTTTGAGGAGACCTGCTGCTGATAACATTTGGATAATTTAATCAGTCAGTGTCCAAAAGGACACAAAAACTACATCTAATTTCTAGTGAATCCAAACTCTCCGCTGGGAGTTGGCTTGGCACAGCAGTTAAGTCACACGACTTTGGTATGGGAGATCAGGGATTCGAGGGTTCGAACCTCTGAACAACTTTGGTTATGCAATGAGTGAGAGACATGATGCCATGCTGGCTTGAACGTCATCCAGATTAACAAGCTTTGCGTCAGATGTCGGGGAACCAGGACATTCTGATTAGAAATGGGCTACTGGAACAAGACATTCATGGACAAGGACAGAGAACTCACCACTGTTGGAATGCTACTATTTGAGCAAGCCTAGAGAGAGAGGCTATATGGGAAGGATGTGGGATCTATAGAAAAAAAAGTACCCATCATCCAAATTGACTATGTCCCATCCAAATATGGGTACCAAGTCCGATTGAGTCCTGAGGAACTAATACAAGGGTAGCTGACCTGAGAAGTAAGATTGTGACCAAGCTAGATACCTATGACCTGCACCCCTTGCATCGGCTAATCAACAGTGTGCCCTCTGAAAGTCTGCTAGAAGATGTGAATGCAGCACTGCTAAGTATCCCTACTGACACCATCACAGAGAACAATAAGCTGGTGTACACCACAGCAACAGTGATCCTTGACATACTTGGTTATAAGATCAAGCCTAAAAGCAATAAGGAGCATTGCCCCCATGGAGGAGGAGAAGGAAGCATCACACAATGATAATACCCCATGGCTTCAGGAACTAAGATCTGCACACACCAATCTCCCAGAACAAGAACCAGTAACCGTAACAGTGATGCCTATGATGCTTCCTATCAGGCATCATAGTGGCTAAGATGAATAGGCACATGGGTCAATACATGAGAACACAGAAGGGAATTGGCACCAACATCAGGGGAGCTGAGCACCAGCTACGAGTCAACAGAATTGTAGCTCAAGACTGTAAGACTAAAAACACAAACCTGTGCACTTCCTGGACTCACTACAGGAAAGCCTATGACCTGATGCCCCACACATGGATACTGGAGTGCTTGAAACTGTATATCATCAAAAGGACCCTAAGGGCCTTCATTGAGAACTCAATGGAAATGTGGAAGGCAACTCTAGAGGTCAATCAAGTCAACATCAAATGTAGAATATACCAAGGTGATGTCTTATCCCCACTGTTGTTCTGCATGGGCCTGAATCCCTTCAGCCAGATGATAGCAAAGAGTGGCTATGGATACTGGTTCCAAAGTAGAACAGCCCTCTACATCGATGACATTAAGCTGTATGCCAAAAGTGAGCGAGACATCAACTCACTGATCCACCTCACCAGGATATACAGCAAGAACTTTGGTATGTCATTCGGACTTGATAAGTGCAGCTGAATGGTGTCCAAGAAAGGCAAGGTGATCACAACTTTAGTGGTTGAACTACCTGAAGGCAACATTGCAGATGTCCAGGACAGCTACAAGGACCTTAGTATACCACAGACAAATGGCAACCAGAATGAGGCTGCAAGGAAGTCAGCTGTGACCAACTACCTACAGAAAGTAAGGCAGGTTCTGAAGAGCCAGCTGAATAGTAAGAACAAAGTCCAAGACATCAACACATATGCGGTGCCAGTCATCAGATCCACTGCTCGTATAATAACCTCGCCAAAGGAGGACGTAGAAGCCACTGACATCAAGACACAAAAGCTCCTCACAATGCACAAAAGGTTTCATCCTAAGTCCAGCATGCTGAGACTGTACACTAAAAGAAAGGCGGGAGGCAGAGGACTAGTGAGCATCAGAGCAATTATACAGGATAAAACAACCAAGATTCTGGAATACATCAAGAAGAAAGCCTTCAATGATGATCTGCTAAGTGAATGTCTCAGGGAGCAGAAACCCAATGTGGAAGATGAAAAAGAGAAACCCTCATGGAAAGACAAGCCCCTGCACGGCATGTACCACCGGCAGATTGAGGAAGTAGCAGATATCAACAAATCCTACCAATGGGTAGAAAGGGCTGGACTGAAGGACAACACAGAGGCACTAATCATGGCAGCACAAGATCAGGCCCTCAGCACAAGAGCAACAGAAGCCAGGGTCTATCATACCAGGCAGGAGCCAAGATGCAGGCTGTGTAAAGATGCCCCTGAGACAGTCCAACACATAATAGCAGGATGTGAGATGCAGGCAGGCAAAGAATACATGGAACACAATAACGAAGTGGCTGAATTAGTGTACCAGAACATCTGCACTGAGTATGGACTGGAAGTCCCACAGTCAAAGTGGTAGACTCCACCGAAGGTGGTTGAGAATGGAAGGGCTAAAATACTGTGGGGCCACCAGATACAGACTGACAAACAGGGGATGGCTAACCAACCAGACATTGTGGTGATAGATAAGATATAAAAGAAAGCAGTGGTGATAGATGTAGCAGTGCTAAGCAACAGTAACATCAGGAAGAAGGAGCACGAAAAGCTCCAAAATTATCAAGGGCTGAAAGAGGAAATAGAGAAGTTGTGGAAAGTCAAGGCCTCAGTGGTACCAGTGGTCATTGGAGCACTCGGTGCTGTGACCCCCAAACTGGAAGAGTGGCTCCAACAGATCCCAGGAACAACCTCAGAGATCTCTGTCCAGAAGACTGCAGTACTAGGAACAGCTAAGATACTGTTTAGAACCCTCAAGCTCCCAGGTCTCTGGTAGAGGACCCAAGCTTGAAGTGAAAGTGGAACCGCTCATGTGGAACAAATAGGACGAGATGGAAGTTTTTATATTACATATAGAGAGTGAGTATATATATATATATATATATATATATATATATATATATATATATATATATATGTATATAAATTTAAAAAGCTGAAAAAAGTTAAAAGATTTTTTCAAAGATGTTTTCAGAGGAGGGTGAAGGAAGTCATTTACATCAAATGAGAAAGACCAACTCTAAACAAAGAATGCGGTCTCAGATTTCAGCTTTCTAAATTTTACAATGGAGCAATGAGCCTGATGGCCAGTCATTTTCCCTCTAATGCACACCTTAATGCATGTGACCAAAGCATCTTTTTGTGAGCCAAGCAAACAAAGACCCTAATGACTCTCCAGTGGGAAGGTAATGAGTTTAATCTGCATGTGACTATACAGTCATGTCAAAAAATTAGGACAGCCTATTGAATATTCAATCTTTTATTAATAATTATTCACATATTTATGTCTAACATTGTTTTTGATAATCACTGGGAAAAAAGTGATTTAATTGCAGGTAAACAACAAACGTTCACTTTGTTTTATTATTTCAACCAAAGTATTTCACAAAAATGCATTTTCTAATTGAGGAAAATGTTATGACTGAAGATTCTCAATGCAGAATTGTTTCAGCTGTGAGATGTTTGAGAACTCTCTTGCATGTAGTCTGTTTCAAGTTCCCCAGCATCTCTCAGGACTCTGTTTTTGTTTTCAGACAGTCCTTGGTGGATTTATTGGTATGTTTTGGGTCATTTTCGTGTTGCAGGGACCAGTTCTGCTTCAGTTTTTTTTTTTTTTTTACAGTCGATCCCCCATCTTCCACCTCTGTGTTTCACAGTAGTGATGCGTTTTTTTTCTTGGAATGTTGTATTTGCTCCTAGGTTTTACTAAGTAAATACCAAGAGTGAGCCAGGCCGATAATGAGAGGACACAGGGATAAAAGGTAAGTGAGTTTATTTACAATGGTGCTCTCGGGAAGGTTATCTGGAAAAGGATGAAGGTTTGGTTAGTGGAATGCTGAGGAGGACTAGTGTCGTACCAAATCTTCTGACCTTACAGGGATCAACGTAGAGGCTGGCTCGGGAGGGGAGGAATAAAGATCTTCAGGAGGTATATGGAGCAGTTGTTGTGTTAGCAGGGTAAGATCAGAGAGTGGCAGGGCGAAAGACAGCTGACAAGGAGCTCCAGGTGCACAGGAGGTTGTCCAGCAAAGATACTCAGAGATGCCAGGTGAATTCGTGAAAGGGTGCTGTTTGGTAACCCTTAGCAAAACACAAATTAACAAGCTTACTTGGAGGATCATCACGAGGGACAAGAAAAGAGGCTGTACATGTACCAAAGACATGGAATGTTCCCACAGCGAGTGGTTCACAACCGGGAGCTTAAGTAGGCTGGAGGATCGTCAGTAGGATCACCCACAGGTGAACGGAAGGAGGCTCCGCCCATGCCACTCAGACGCTGCAGAAAGGAGGTCAGCAACACAACACAACAACATTTTCCACATTTGCAAGCATGTTGGCAGTTGTTTTGAATGCCCTCCACTTGTAGACTATTTTCTTTATTGTCCTATTGCTTTTTTATCAGTGGCGGGCGGTGCATTTCACACTTAGGCCTTCAGTGATGTCAACTTAGCCAATAAATACCTTTCATTATGCCAGCATTTATAACACCAGGATTGGAGAGTAGTTAGAAACACACTTAAGCACTACTTGGCATTGCATCACCTCAGTTGTGTACAAAATGGGCTCTTATCCGGCACATTTTAAAAATCAACAAACCCGCATCAGCAATTAAAACATATCTGGTATGCTACTGTCAAAAATAAATAAAATATTTGCACTCACCAAAACAGCTGTGTCCCCCAAAAAACACTTATTTCAACAAAAAATCCATTCTGAGACAGGTTAGCTAGCTCAGGGGTCGGCCGTCCTCCTCTAACGAGATCTAGCTTCTCTTGAAAAGTTTGTCTTGAAAACAGCCTTGCCAGTATATCAGCAACCAAATCAACGTGTTGCTCTCCTTCAGCCATTGTAGGTTAAAAAAGTTTTTAACTGTTAACAGTCCCGGGTGTGACTCTGTTGATCTGCATAGCACTGCCGTGGCTCAAACTCGTAAGTATCCATATCCAATCACAGGACGTGTAAATGTCACATTCAACGTGAGGCCAGATAGAGGGCCTTACTGACACAACTCGTGATCTGATTGGCTATCGCAACTGTCTATCAACAGTATTTGCCCGTTCACTTACAGCACAGACGCCAGCACTGTTGATTCTGAAGGCCCGGGCAGATTTCATACAGCCTCTGGCAACATAAGATAGCTGAATTCTGATTGGATAAAAACTCTAACCTAAAACAACAGCACTGGAAGGAGCATAATATGACACAAAGAAAATATGAATACTTTTAGATATCTAGGGAAAGTAAATAAAAAATTTAATTAACCTTTATCATAATTATGATGATTCTTGGTTATGTTAGGCCAGCAGAGAAGGCCTTGCTGGCCCTGAAGGCCCACCACTATTTTTTATTATTACATTTTGGATTTGCCATGACTAGTTGATGGTAGATTCTTTGACTGAGAATATGTTTGAAATGAAAAATGTAAATTCATGAGTTCATCTTCACTTTGATGTAGCTGAACTATGAACATGTGCATGTGCGCGCACATTTGTTGCTTATACAGACACAAAAAAAGCATGACCAACTCTCTTTCCGCCTTTATACTCTGAATGCTAACTGATTGTACAAAAGATCTTTTTTTAAAACTTTGCCATTGACTAATAGAATCAATTTTGTTTGAGTGAAATATCACAATGGATTTTTAGGAAATTTTCAGAAAGTTATTAGTGGATGTACATCAACAACTGATTAATTTTTGGAGTCAACACAGTTGAAAATGGTGGCCACAGCTAATCAACCTTAGCAAACACAAAAATATAACTAACTCCGTAGATTGTACAGATATTCAACTAAAATTTAGTGTAGCAGTAGCTGAGATTCTTTCTCAACATGGGCTCTAAACTCTAACAAGATTATGAAAGATATTGCAATGTTGCATGAGATCACCAGGAACGGCTGGTATCAGTGGGCTAGTAGGGCTAAGCCCTCCCTGGTGTTTACAATAAAAATGTTAAAATACCTAATAAACACAAACTCAAAATACTGTATCACATTTTGTGAAACTCACAACAAAACTGGTGCCAAACAGTCTCGAAAAAACCCCAGAGTCATTCCAAAGGGCTAACTTTTCACAGTCCCGTTTATTTAATGTTTTTTGTGGTACAGAATGATTGACAGGCATCTTGTCCCGCCCCCTCCATTTGCTGCTGCTCTAGAAAGGTTCAAATCATATTTAATTGATAGATTCCAATTGTTAATGTTAACAATGAATCTTCTTCATACACCAATGTTTGACATGAAGTTCCTCAGGGTTCAGTGCTTGGACCTATACTCTTTAATTTATATATGCTTCCATTAGGTAAAATTATTAGACAGCATGGGATAAATTTTTATTGTTATGCTGATGATACCAAGTTATATTTATCAATCTGACTTGATTAATCCAATCAGTTACTTAGATCTGGATTACTCTTAATTTTCTGCTGTTAAACTCTTTTGGACTATTTAAAGCTGAGATGGGATGTAAGCTGGATCACATGCAGATTGTTCTCCCTCTCCTAACAATAGAGGCACGTTAGGGTCCCTGTTTGTCTGACTCACTGATGGGCCACTCTGGTCACATGAATCATGGCCTGGATGACTGAGAATCTACACTAGCACCTAACAGAACACTTCCCGCTCAAACTGCAGGTTTACTTGTGGACTATAAAGGCAAAGGCTGATGAGGAAGTGGACACAGGTGACTGATTAGTAACTCGGGGCAGGTGAAGGTGGCCGTGGCAGGCTGACTGGAGGAAAACTGAGCTGAGGGCAGGTGAATAGTGGAGAGGACACATAGGGCTCAGGGAGCAAAACTACACAAGAACTTAATATAAAACTAAACGCAGGGTAAACAATAAATAAAACTGAACTACAGAATCATAAAATAACAATGAACCTAATACAAAAGAAACTCAAAAATACTTAAATCCGTGACACAATGCATTTATTGTGAACTTGAACCCATAACAGAGTCCTGTTCTGGCAAACTATAACATTTACTTTCCTGTGAAAATGGAGGAGGCAACAGTGACCTTCATCTTAACATGTTTATGCATTTTTTTTTATGCATCCTGATGGTTTGTGGTTCTGGTCTACAGACCAGGATGAGTCGAACCTTAATCTTACCCATGGATCGAAATGTTGTCACTGCTGAATGCAAAACATACCTCGAACCTTTAATGCTAAATGTTTTCTTCTGTCTTGTAAACTGAAACCACTCGAGTGTTTCTCAAGTGCTTGTTGCATTATGTGTCTGTCTCTGTTTGTCTTTATTCAGATTACTTTTAAACTTCTCGACACAGTACAAGCTGGGAACAGAAACTCTCTATAATATGTAAAAGTGTAAATTTTCCAGTTCACAGTGCAACAAAATCCTCAACAAAGCACAAGACTAGCAATAAATCTAGAAAATCAGATCTGTAAAATAACTGACAGCGTAACTTACCCAGTCATACACCTGCAAGAAAAGGTTTCACTTTTCACAAAAATGTTTGCTAAGAGTATAACTGTCCATAACTAATAATGTGTAGTGCAGAAAATGACCGAATACTGTCAAATAACAAGTAGAAGGTCAAGCATTTAAAACCTGAACCAGACCAGGAAGGTGATTGGCTGTCACAGGACTGCAGAGAGATCACATATCTTTGAGGAACCATGTGACAGCCTGAGTTGCAAGAGGACCTGCAGGAGCCACAACACACCCTTCTTTCACACTGTGTCTCAGTCATTGAGATATATTAAAACTAGAGAGTGGACTGAAATCAATATTTTGAAGCCACAAGATGACCACCCCCTAGTGGCTGGCTGCAGTAATATACTTTTAGTACTGTCCCTCCATGTAAACAAATGGGACATTTTTCTGACTTAAAAAAAAACTTAAGATCATTTTTCCAGGAATTAATTTTTGTTGAGTCATTTAGTTCTTAACTTTGTGCTGTATGATCAAATATGCTTTTAAATGTTTGGCTTTTATTATATATTTGAGGCTTTAAAAAAGTTTCATTTTACTCTGTGATTGACAGCATGGCACACCATTTTACCACATTGCTTAGGAGCAGAGGGACAGTGTTTGTTGTTAAAAGAGGTTCCCAAAACCCTTAGAATTTCTCGACGTGACCTATGGCAGGCTTTTGCTACTGTGGATGTGAACGTGCAGGTCTCTAGAATAAGAAAGAGAGTTTATCGATTGAGGAAGCTCCTCGGACAAGAAGCAAAACGTCTTCAGCTACAGAATAGAAGTCCATTTGTTTTAGTTTTTAACCTTTTTTTGGATTTACCATTTACCATGACTGAAAATCTACACCAGCAAGTCTGATTATTAAAACCCAAAATATTTAAATTATATTTTGTTATTATGGACACAAACCATTGTCACAAAGCAATAAAGGAGAGACCTTTAAACACAGTTCAGTGTGGACCTCCTGGAAAATACAGCTGCTCACAAAATAATTGGGTCAGTTCTAATCCCAGTTGTCTTTGGCTATGACTAATGTGTCCACTAGTTCTTTGAAACCAGCATATTTTTTGTAGCTGTCACAGATCTTTGGAAGAAAGAGTCTTCAGAAGTGGATCTGTGAAGTGCAGCTCAACAGATTTAAACATGACTGGGTGCTGGTTCACTGGAGCTCAAACTTACCAAAAAATAAAAGTCTGTGGTAGTTACAGCTTGCAAAAAATAAATAAAGAAAGAAACAACCAGTGCTAAAAAGGTTTGATAATGATATGAAAAACTGATTTCAATCAAACAATACCTGCCCATTAGGTTGTAAGAGAAATAAGGAAGGAGGAGCAACTTACAGGGCTGGCTTTGGTTAAAACAGAGGTTAATATATTCTGTTTTAGGCACCTCATTTAAAAAAACTTGTGAAAAATAAAACTTAATAAAACAATTCTGTCGTGGTGAAGAGAGAGCTGAGTCAAAAAGCGAAGCTCTCGATTTACCGGTCGATCTACGTTCCTACCCTCATCTATGGTCACGAGCTTTGGGTAGTGACCGAAAGAACGAGATCGCGAATACAAGCGGCTGAAATGAGTGTCCTCCGCAGGGTGTCTGGGCTCTCCCTTAGAGATAGGGTGAGAAGCTCGGTCATCCGGGAGGGACTCAGAGTAGAGCCGCTGCTCCTCCACGTCGAGAGGAGCCAGTTGAGGTGACTCGGGCATCTGGTTAGGATGCCTCCTGGACGCCTCCCTGGTGAGGTGTTCTGGGCACGTCCCACCGGGAGGAGGCCCAGAGGAAGACCCAGGACACGCTGGAGGGACTATGTTTCTCGGCTGGCCTGGGAACGCCTTGGGATTCCCCCGGAGGAGCTGGCTCAAGTGGCTGAGGAGAGGGAAATCTGGGTCTCTCGCGGATAAGAGGAAGAGGATGGATGGATGAAAACAATGAAAACAATTCAACTCATTTCTGTTATCCACAGTATAAATTTAATTACAAACACAAAGCATTTATAGAAATTGTAATCCCTTCTGAAAAGTAAAATTATTATCATAAGCTACCTTATGAAATTTAGAAAACACATGGAATTTAAAAATATAAATGCTTTTTAGAATATAAAAAATGTATAAGTCCTGCATTTATTTGTTTTCACAAGAGTTAATAATACACTTGAAAGTTTCTTCTTGAATCCTTTTTTCTGCCTTATGTACAGAAACTGTATGTTCGTTGCCGAATTTTTGTCACATCAAAGCAGATAAGGAGGGAGCCTTAATGTCAACAGTTCCTTTAGGTCATCATAGAAACGAGAGTTGTTGATCCACTAGGCTTGTATTCCTCTGTGCCCAGCTTTAATCAAAACATTGCTCAAAGTTTTTTGCACAGGACAGAGAAATTCCTTGTTAAGCATCTTTTTTTCTTTAAAATAGACAAATATCATGCCAGACATGATTGCTACATTCTGCTGCAGTGTCAATCTATGCAATAAATACATTGTGCAGTTAAGTAATGCATTGGCTTCTTCACAACCTGCCAGCCAGATCTTTGTATATGCCATCTCCACAAAAATCCTTGAATGTATAATTTCCCTGCTTCATTGAAACGTGATTAATGTTCTTATTTGGACTTTGAGGTTTTAGAAGATAACTGTTTTACTGTAATTTTTCTTCTTAACTACAATGACAAATGGGAAATTCTCGAAACAACACAATAGAAGCACGCCAAGCATTGGCTATACCAATACTGAACATGGCTACTGGTTCCATGTAACTGCTGGGGGTAAATGAGTACGTAATACATTTAATGAAAGAATGTGGGGGTGAGAACTTAGCCCTCACAGAGTTTATAGAAAATGCATTGCTGTGCGTAATATTTGAGAAAAAGGTTTTATATGAAAGTCGGTGAAAGCAGTTTGGGGCAGTTTCAAAGCTGACTGAAATCATCCTAAAAAGAGACAAACAGAACCTTACCTGACTGGACAATGACATGCACATTCTCAGTCAGTTCACAAATATGTACCAAAAGAGCAAACCACTCATGCCTGTCTGGTAGTTTGAAACTACTACTCATGATACTTAGAGTGAGTTCACCTGAAACAATTTAAGTTATCAGGTCATTGAAAAACTAAAGGGTAAATTCACACGTTCCAGTGTTTTTAGAAGTGACAGTTAGCACAGATGGTTTCAGAGGAATCCAGACAGTTCATGAGAAATCTATCCACTGCATGTACCAACCAGTCAGTTCTAATCAAGGCTAGAGTAATGCATCGGCTCAGAGGGCAGTACAGGTGATGGCAGGGAATCTCAGACAGAATCTCCTTTGCTGTTTGATGGAGCAGTTGGGATTGTCAGCTTGTTGGACTCATCACAGCTTGATGAAGTCCACAGAGTGTAAGGTGTGGACCCAGAAACATCCCCCATGGGTTTTAATGACTTACTGAGCTATACCATCTTGCTATTCCAGAATTACTTTAAATGAATTGTTTAAGGATTAGAAAACTGAGATAACCAACATTTGCAGAAAAAAATAGAAAAAGAAAGGTATAAAAGAAAGAAAGAAAGAAAGAAAGAAAGAAAGAAAGAAAGAAAGAAAGAAAGAAAGAAAGAAAGAAAGAAAGAAAGAAAGAAAGAAAGAAAGAAAGAAAGAAAGAAAGAAAGAAAGAAAGAAAGAAAGAAAGAAAGAAAGAAAGAAAGAAAGAAAGAAACTTTTATATAAAGAAATAATCTGATAATACAAATGTCCAGCAGAAAGTGAGAAATAATTTCAGATAGAGTTAGAAAACCACTTCAGTAATGTTCTCATAAAAATAGAGAATATAATCACCCAAGACCTGGTCTTGTCATAGAAAGCAGTTCCACCTAGTGTGGTAGGCAAGGTCCAAACTGCACATGTAGAAGTGACATCATCTTTCAGATTCATTAACATGATCTATATATTTTATCTAAATATCAGGTGCTCATTATCCCCCACACAACATAATTACCTTTGTCTGTGTGTGTTTGTCTGACAATAAGCATTCACACAATCAAAAAACCCAAGTAGGCCTGTATCAGAAGGTGAGTCCCTATTGCCTACATTACAATATCTTTTAAAGAGCCTACATATATATATATATTGGAGAAATACCAGGGCCTCAGAGAGGAACTGGAAAAGGCCTGGAAGGTAAAGACCAAAGTGGTGCCTGTGGTCATCGGGGCCCTAGGGGCAGTCACCCCCAAACTGGAGCAGTGGCTACAACAGATCCCAGGAACAACATCAGACATCTCAGTCCAGAAATGTGCAGTTCTAGGCACAGCCAAGATACTGCGCAGAACCCTCAAGCTCCCAGGCCTCTGGTAGAGGACCCGAGCTCAGAGGATGAAACAAAGACCACCCGCGGAGGGTGAGAAGGGAATTTTATATATATACATATATATATATATATATATATATATATATGACAGCTGTATAATAAATCTCCTGAAACTGTTACAAATTTTGTTTAAGTGCAACTTGAACATTATCAGTAGCGCCCATCTAGCCACTCCTTTGAAAACTTGAAAGCTTCAAAAACAAAATTTCAAACCCAACAGGACTCTCAGACAGAGGCTGGTTCACTCTAAGGACAATGCATCCAAAAATAACTGAGTGGTGTGTTGTATGTAGTTCAGCCTTTTATACTGAAGAAACAGCTTCTCCACAGATGTATGGGTCACCACATGCGAGCCAGCTCCTCAGGACAAGTCAGCTGTTCACCTACACCTCAAGGATAAGGAACACTCTATTGAGGAGCAAAATGTTCATATTTTGAACAGACAAAAAAGCCATTTACGTCAAACAAGAAAAACAACTTTAAACAGTGGAGGGTGTCTCAGATTTCAGATTTCTCAAACTTACAATGGAGCGTTAAGCTTTATACCCTTTCAGTTTCCCTCTAATTCATACCTACATACATGCGACTAAAACATCTTTTTGTGAACTAGGCAAACAAATACCCTGACCCTCATGAGGGAGGGGAGTGAGATTAATCTGCATGTGAATTTAGTTGCCTAAATGGAGCATCATGTGCAGGTCAAAGCTTGGAATTCCACACTCTCCAGTTTTAAATTGAGAAATTGAAACATCTTAAACTACAAAACAGAAGTCCACTTGCGTTGTTTTATGTTTTTCTGTGTCTTTTTATATTCAATTACAGGACAGTGACAGTAAAAGGAACTTTAGTGAATAAAAAAACAGAGACAAATGATATTCATGCTTTCAGTCTACATCAGGACCTTACTGTATAAAATATTTTATGTTGAAGGACTTGTTGCTAGAGATGTATAAAGAAGTGCTCTTGCAGATGTGGACTGAAAATGAGAATCTAAAACTTTTTCAAAAACCTACACTTTTTCAGAAGCCTACGCTTTGTTTCAGCTCTCATAGGGTTATAACTTTTTAGCTTTTCTGGGTTTGAGTGTCTGCCTTGGTTCTGTCTGTCTGTTTGCATGTGGGTTTTTTGCATAGTTCAAATGCATGCAGGTTAGATTAACTGGAGTCTCAATATTGGCCTTAGCCATTCACACTAATGAATGTGAATGGCTGTTTGCTCCTGGGACTGGAGACCTGTGCTGGGTGTGCTTTGTCTCTCAACCAATGACCACTGGAGACAGTCACCGGTTCCCTGCAACCCTGAACAGTCTCACATGGGTTTAGAAGATATGAGTGTGCAGGTTCTGGAGACAATCCCATCAGCCTCTGGGTAAGAGGTGAGTTAGACTACTGACAGAGTCCATCCCTGGGCTAACGCTGCTCAAGATAAACCTATTAGTTACTTGTCATATGTCTTTGGTCTGTTGGAAGAAACAGGAATTTCTTATCTAGGCTCCATATATCTCATTTCAGGCTGTCCATATCATGATCCTAGTTTTTGTGTTAGTTGCATTGGTCATTCATTCTCGCCACAGATCCCATTCACCTCTCCCTGGCAGACTTCCTTCATCTCCATGCGTAAACACTCATATTGCATCTCCTGTTCAGATCCAGTTTGCATTACTCACCTCTTCTCCATCTGTCTCCAGAAGCTCCAGTCCTCCTGGTGTTCTCCCCTGGTCCCGGATCCCTCACCCTGTGTCCTCCTAACATTACATCATTCATTATTGTTGTCAATAAATCTTACATTTTTTCCTGGTTTCCTGAGAGTGTTTTCTGCATGTGGGTCAGACTATCCAAAACCATGACATATTGACCATGTTTTCTTTGTTTTTTTGTTTTTTTTTTATTTGGAGTTCAGTCTGTTTTCTGTTAGTTTTCCTTTTGTGACATTTAGCCTGCTTCTCCTCAGCTCCCTGTGGGTCCTTCAGTTAACCATTCACACCTGCTTCTCAAACTTCCATTAGTCTCAACTGTTCCCACTAGTAATCATCGTTTCCAGTAGACTTATACTTCTGGTTCTTATGCAGTCATTGTTCCATCATCTTGTTTGCCTCCTGATTTCTTGCACCTTGTGGTTCTCTTTTTTTAGGCGGGGTTACCTATTGTTGTTTCTGCCTCATCAGCATTTTTTTTATTGACTTATCATACCACCTTATACCTTTGCCACAAGTCTGTATCTGCATTATGTCTATTTTCATCTATTGCAACATTGTAATCCATATGATATAAAACATAGTTATTTTGAACCATATAAAATATTTTGGATGCCTAAATGTAACTTTTTTGTTATCATTAAACCTGACCAATTTCTCACAGACTAAATTTTTAAATAAAAGCATATGATTAGACCTAATTAAATGGTCACTACAAACACAAACAGACTGAATTAAAAACCTTTAATGCAGTTTAAAGGTTTATTAAGTGTTTACAGTTTAATTATTAACTGCATTAATTACTATTTATGATATATATATACAGGTACCCATATTGTAAATTAGTATTTTGTGGTTTGATACTTCCATACTTCTGTAGATTAAAGGGTGATTTGTGACCTGATGTTCAATAGTTATCAGTAATTAGTCCCTTATCAGCTGTGACATCAGTCATACAGCATGGAGTATAACAAATGAGGCAAAAGTTTTCATCAAAGTAATAGATAGTCAAAAGTGGGACCATTTTTTTGTGTTGTTGTTGTTTTTCAGTTTTATAAGACAACTCTTTCTTAAAAATGATATACAGATGTGAAAAGATGCTAAGTTAGCTAAAATTAAATCTCTGCACTTTTGCATGACACATTTGTTTAGTTTGTTGCTTTTTTAACATGAGAACATCTGTGTTACTACAATAATGTTAGTGTGATGAACATAGACTGTGTATATGTTGACGCTGATGGTGCTGCGGCTGTTGAATATATCAGTCTGCTGAAAGGTAAGTAAACCTCGACCCACTGATCAAAGTCAACAACGGTTCCTCCCACTGATCCCACTGCGAGTGCAGAGCTTGAGTGCAGGAAAGGCATAAACTTAGAAGAGTGGCAGAAATTTAAAAAGAAGTACACCCAAACCAGGTTAAGAGGCAGCAGCTTGAGTTTTCCATGAATAGAGAAGGTGGAAGTGTTGTTCTGAAAGCTTAAAGTAAATTTGAGACTTCAGAAAGCTTCTTACCACTTCTATTATTCAAAGGATTCAAGGAACACAATGAAAACAAAAGATGCAATGTAGTGTGTGTGTGTGTAAAGCTTGATGCATTTAGTGTATAATTCAGCTGTGTTGTATCCCTTGAGCCATGAAACAGCTGAAGTGGAAGTGGTACAAAGTATGTTTCTGTTCACTTGTTGGAAAGCGGTCTGCTGACTGCACTACCTGTTCAGACAATGTGAACACAAAGCTTGGAAACAATTTTGCTGTTTTGTTTTCCTGAAAGTAGTCATTTTTATTTTGATAAGCTTTTATTGTTGTCAATAAAAGCAGGTGGGTGGATGCTGAATAAAGTAATTTGATTAAGTGAATGATAATGTTTTTGACTTTGTTTGTCTGTTGTGTTAATAAAATCTTTCATGAATAACTATACAGATTTCAATGGAACATTTAAAAAAAATAGAAATCATTGGATGAACATCTACAGATAGTTTACTTTTGGAGTCAAAACAATTCAAAGGCAAGGCTCCGGGGGTGGATGAGATTCGTCTGGAGTTCCTTAAGGCTCTGGATGTTGTAGGGTTGTGTTGGTTAACGCGACTCTGCAATATTGCGTGGACATCGGGGACAGTTCCTCTGGATTGGCAGACCGGGGTGGTGGTCCCCTT
>NC_051442.1:26010510-26018109 GCF_001649575.2 Kryptolebias marmoratus
AGACCCAGGACACGCTGGAGGGACTATGTTTCTCGGCTGGCCTGGGAACGCCTTGGGATTCCCCCGGAGGAGCTGGCCCAAGTGGCTGAGGAGAGGGAAGTCTGGGTCTCCCTGCTTAGGCTGCTGCCCCCGCGACCCGACCTCGGATAAGAGGAAGAAGATGGATGGATGGATGGAACAATTCAAAATTGCCACCACAGCCAAATTAGCAAACACATAAATGGCTTTAACTCAGTCAGTTTCACAGATATTGAGCTAAAATTGTGTGGTAGCATTTGAGCATTATCCTCAACACATACTCTGAGCGCCACACATTGCCTGATGTATTTGCTTAAAACTTTGGCATTAACATTGTCAGGTAAATAAACCACTGGATGGATTTTATTGAAATATTCTTAAAGTATTTATTGGATGTTCATCTACAACTGATTAATGTTTGAAGTCAATCCAATTCAAGTTGCCACAGCTAAGCAAATCTTTATTTCCTGTCATAAAGAATGCACCTCTGAAACTTTAAATAATACTTTTTCTAACATTGTATGTTCACACTAAGCAAGTGAAGGCAACACACACACACATCCACACACACTCTAGCCCCACACACCCCTCTCTGTTACCTGATAGACAGAGCAGTGAGGGGAAACTGAAGGAGAAACAGCTTTGTCTTGAATAGAAAGCTCACAAACAGATTCACGTTGAACACTCACAGCAAAAGCAGCAGGTTGTTCAAAATTCAGTTAACTTCAATTATTTATTTCAAAAATATGTTTTAATTAACCCACTGACATTACAAAAATAAGTATTTTGAAAAATATTAAATTGATATTATCACGGTAAATAAAGGGTTTTAGTAAACTGACAGACAAACAAAGATATTGGAGCCTTGAAGGAATACATATTGCCCAGTTTTTAATGCCAGAGTTCTAATTCAAGATGGCTGCCACAGCCACATCTTGTGAGATGTGTTAATTCTTGAAATATGTGTTGAGGATGATTTTTGGGTACGACCACAGAAATTTGACCTCATCTGTAAATTTGAGTATATAATATCCATATTTCTGTTGGCAAAGCTTGATTACCTGTGGCAGTTGTCCTGAATCACGCTCCAAAAGTCCAAAAGTTATGCAGATTTATTTCTGAAAGATTCAATAAAATATGTTTAGAGGTTCATGAGACACAAACAAACACAGTCAGACATAATAAAACCTAACTAGAGCTGATTGAAGTGATGTCTGTGCTAATCACAGCTGAGTAGTCTCTGTTGTCCTTG
Organism: Kryptolebias marmoratus; assembly: GCF_001649575.2. Classification (NCBI taxonomy): domain Eukaryota; kingdom Metazoa; phylum Chordata; class Actinopteri; order Cyprinodontiformes; family Rivulidae; genus Kryptolebias; species Kryptolebias marmoratus. The sequence continues at coordinate 26,011,781 of NC_051442.1, forward strand.
TTACTGCTGTGCTTGTAGTTTTGCTTTTGGTCTTTTAGGTTTCTTCTTTGTGCAGCTGAATCATCCCTCATCCCCCTTACTTGGCTAAATCTGCTTCAATCCCACTTAACAGTTAACTCTCTGTTTTATTGTATATTTAACGACATTTGTTTAAAATCATAAATCTGGTTTTGAAATCATTTTGATGTATTTTTAGCCATTTTTTGCTTGCACATCAGCAGTGGGGAATTCATGTTTTAAACTAAGAAAAAAGATCATATTTGATTAATATAATGTAAATTTTCCACCTGCATTTTGGCATTTTGAGGACAAATTGTGTTTTTTGTGTGTATGTGCATGTGTGTGGGGGTCCAAGCGATGCATTGTATTGAGCTGAAGGTCCTGCCATGCCTTTGTAGGGCAGGATTAACTTGGCATGACAGCAGTAAAAAAGGTCCACTGGAATGTCATTAGGTATTACCATCTGGTTGGATGATCCATGGATGCCTGTGTGCTCAGAAATACATCAACCATGTGGAGCTTTAATAAACAACAATCCCTGTTTCAGCTCAGTGAGTAAAATATCAAATCATTTCTGGTAAAGACACCAAAGAAGGTAAAATGTTAAAGTCATATTAAAGTAAAAGTGTTATTCTTTTCTCTGTAATTTTACAGTGTTTCAGTGGCAGCACTGTAGCTCAGAAAACTGGCTGGGATCAGTGCTGGGGACAGCTCAAAGTTAAAAGTGAATATGGTTTCCTACTTTGAATCCTACAGCATAGTTACTTTACTGTAGTACTTTAAACATTGAGCATCCCATTACTTAAGCTTAGTGTAAAAAAACACAAGACCTTTTTCCAGATCACAATAAATATATTGTTGCACCATTAGAGCAGCCTCAGCACAACACAACACTGTTTTGTGCACAACAGTAGTACTTGTTGGTGTTTTTTATTTTTATTTTTTGTAAATTTATGATTCAGAAATGTTGCTGCTCAATGATGCAGCCAAAATACAGGTTTTTATTTGTGCTGAAGATCAGGAGAAGCCTTCAATGGTCTGAGGGAATACAAACTGTTTATGGAGAAGAAAGCAGTGAGGACACACAAGAGGCAGCCTGCTAAGAGACAGAAACACAAACCAACCATACCATCACTTGGTGGAAAGCCGTCACAAACTATACGGCTGCACCAAACGGTGGCTTAATCCATACTTCCTCCGAAACTGGGTGACCTTATCTCTCTTTCTTTTAACGGGCAAATTCAAGTACATGGAATTTGTTGACAAAAATAAAGTCTTAAATAAAGTCAAAGTTTTATTTTTTGAGTGTACCTGGGGAAAAAAAGGAAATCCTTCTCAAATAGTTCTTGAACTCAAATGTCAGATATTTTGTCAGTCTTTAAAGGTTTCTGATTATTAGGTGAACCAGCAGAGAAACCTTAAATCTTCTTAAGCCTTCAGCTCACATACAGACTTTGATTCAACACTAACATTTATCAGACATAGAAAACAGTACAGCTGATAATTTGAATATGAGGTAGCTTTAATAAAAGCCCTGCAGCAGCAATCTCAAATATGACTGTAAAGATTCACTGTATTCTTTTTTTCACAACTACATTCTAGCTTTCACAATGCATGTCTATTAGCAAAGTAAATGTACTGTATGGCAGTTGTGAAGCTATCTAAACCAGCAGTGAGTTTTATGAAAACCTAAATGAGGCTGCACAAGAGAATATATGTGTAGCACCACTGGCAGGCAAAACTGAAGGCATAGTCATGAAAAGTAAACACAAATTAACTAGTATAACAAATAAAACCCAGAACATAGTAAAGTAAGTGATTGTCAGTTCTACCGATGTAAAATTTGATGGCCTAAAACAGTGAAGGAGTGTAGCCATGATAAATTTTGGATTAAAAGAATGTTCACTGCACTTGCTGTTTAAAGAGTTTAACATTTATTATTTTGCATCCCCTAAAATCTGTATTGTAAGTTAACGATGGCTGGTTGCTGTTATGTGGGTTTTAGTCAAACAGTGTAACTGGATCTTGATGAGCTTTGTAAGTCTAGTTTAACTGTGAAGCAAAGCTAGAACAATGATATCATTAATGTAGCAAAGATAAACCCGTGAAGTACAAAAACAGAATTGGTGGCTAAAGAAATAACCATAATGCAATGCATTTACAATTTAAAACCAGCATTCAAGATTTCTTGATATTGAGCTAAAATATGAAGCGGTTGTAACTGAGACAGATACCTAACACATACTCCAAGTGCTACATTTTGCACAACATCTGTGCATAAAACTTGGGCATTAACTATTAGAGACAACACTGTCTGTCTGGTAGCAAAATATCTCATGAACTAATGGACAGATTTTAGTTAAAAGTTCAGAAAGTAATCACTGAATATACGTCTACAACACAATTCCTATATGATTCGACCAAATTCAAAATGGCCACCACATCTAATCAACCTTAGGAAACACCTAAGACTGTATAGTATTGATAGAACTCTGATTTTAACGCAGAAGTCAAAGCTGGAATGGGACAAACCTTACCTGTCGACTGGTTTGACCACAAGTTTTAGGCCCACTTCACCATGGAAACAAACAGGGCATTGCTTTTGGTAAAAAATATAAAACGTACCTCGGATAATATTTTTTCAGGTGTTGACTTTTGTTCATTCATGTAGTCCTTACTCTGTTGCTGTATGTTCAAATATATATTCTCAAATATTCATTTTTCTAATACGTTTAGCTGTAGTTAGTTACAGTTAATTTATTAAGTTATTCAAAAGGTCATTTTAACACTATGCTTGTATGGGAGAGTGGGTGGGGCTTAAAGCTTCACAAACTCAAGTTCCAAAGGTACAACATGGCAGTTTCTGTAAACCAGGTCCTGCTGGCTTTAATTCCCATAAACGAGAGAAGGCAGGGACACTTAGTCAGTTGATATAATATGTCAATGATCAACACAAAAATTAATCTGAGTCAAATTTACAAATATTAGGCTAATTTTGGTGTAGTTAGCTTAGAGTCATTTCCAACAAATACTTTGAGCATTACACATCTTGCAAAATCTCACAATATAACATGAGATGATGCATGATATTTACTCCGGGTTCTCTGGTTTCCTCCCACAGACCAAAAACATGCATGTTAGGTTAACTGATTACTCTAAAATTGTCCCTAGGTGTGAGTGGTTGTTAGTCTCTATGTGTCCCTGTGATGGACTTGCGACCTGTCCAGGGTGTCCCCCGCCTCTCACACAGTGACTGCTGGGGATAGGCACTAGCTCCCCGTGACCCGGAATGGAGAAGCGGGTAAAGAAAATGGATGGATGGATGGATGGATGATGCATAATATCATTTACAAGGTTTGACCAAACACCTACAAGTCCATCATTTCTCATCATAAGATGATCTTAATCTAAATCTCTGGCATGAAAGTTGGCGGGTGACATGCATTCCTTTTAAGGAATACTGCTGGCTCCTGCAGTGCCCTGAGAAGACTTTTGTTGGCACTATTAAAAACACTGAATTGAATTTAATTGTTTTAAAGGATTATCTAAGATTTACATTTAAATGTCTTTGAACCTTGGTGTTGTGCATAAAATGTAATATTCTAATGTGTATTTTGTTCTTCATGTGATTCAAATCTTTTTGTGTGATTCAACAATGATTTCTTTAAAAACATGGTTGAAAATTTATTTAACAAATTAAAAAGAGATCATTTTAGTATGAACACAAACTCTGACCTACAGAGCAGAGCCTGAGGGCAGCAAATAACTACACCTGATTCATATTAGAATACTGCCTGAATTTCAGATCTGCAGAGGTTATATAATGCAATTCATCCAAGCATAATTAGACTTATTTCTATATTTAGATATAATTGCTGCACTAATGAAGTATGCAGTGAGCATTACAATCATTTCTGATGTATGAAAGCGGAATTCATCCTATGCTAACACCTACTGACAGATTATCTCTAACAGTTGTACATATGAATATTTCTGCACCATGGCTGCATGTATCTTGAAAATCTGGTTTTGACTTTTATGAAACTATTACAGAGGTTGTTGACTTGCCTGTCACATGCACGTTTGGGTAAGCATTTTCCAGGTTGCACCAGCTGCCATTGCATACTATAGCAAGGCTCAATAAAAGAAAACTGCTTGTTGTCAGCAGTTCATGTTGGAGGAGCAGATCCAGTTCAATGTGACAAATTGACACCAAACTGAGCTTGTTATTTCAATGTGAGCAAGGTAAGAAAATGTGGCTTGATGTTATTATTGTTTTTGTCAGCTTGTCCCCGGATCGTGGCCCATCTTTGATTTAGAGCTTTTTTTTTCATTATTAAAAATTGAAAAGTTTATTTTTTTAGCCATAAGCAGTTTGTTTGGGTTTTGTCCCAACAAACAGAGAAATAAGACATTGTTCTGTTTTGTTCATTGGAACATAACCATAAACTTTCTGACAAGTTTGTTCCTTCCACCTATCCATTTTCTTTACCTGCTCCTCCTTCTAAGTCATGGGGAACTGTCACTGAATGAGAGGCAGGGTACACACTGAACAGGACTCCACTGCATCACAGAGACAAACATGTTGTTCTTTCAGCTATTCCCTTCTTCAGGGGTTGCCACATGAGCAAACTCACATGAAAGATTTGGCAATTGTTTTACACTGGATGTCCTTCCTGCCTAGGCTCGAACCTGCAGCCTCAGGATTCCAAGACCACAGCACTGACCACCAAGCTACTGCAGCCCTGTTAGGAAAACAGAGTACCAGGAGAAAACCCACACATGTACAGGGAGAACACGTAAACTCCACCCAGTACGGCTCCAGCTGAGTTTTAAATCTCTGACCTTCAAGCTGTGAGGTGACAGCTCTCATTCTGTGTCTTCAGTACAAAATATATGTTTAGAGTTTCTGATTTAATAAAAACATATCTGTTCTGTTGTATCAGTTTGATCCTGCTGCAGTTTAGTCTCTGGGGTTTAGAGCTTTAAAGTGTCCAATATTAAAGATGATTAAACTGCTGAGGGACAGAAAGCTTTCACTCTGCTGCTCAACACAATGTTAATGATCATGTTATAGAATAATACTAATGTCAATTGCTGCAGAAACGTGAGAGTTTTACCTGCGAAGGGTAAGGTGGTGACAATTAAAATTAAACTTGAATATGATCAGCAGATAATATTTCTCTGTAGAAAACACTGTTTCCTTCTAAAAGCCTCTCTGCCCTTTTGTTTTTTCTCTGATTTTATTTTTAAACACTCTAAACAAAGTCCATGCATCCAACTTCATGTTTTCTCCAGACAGCAAAAACTTTCCTAAGGAGCAGTGCAGAGAGGTGCTTTCGGAGGCAGAAGTTTCTCTGTGATGTGTTCGTTGACTGGCCGATCACCGATTGCGGCCAGTCAGGCTGACTATTGGCCAGTGCCAGTCACAACATTATTTCCAGGTGCATATCTAATTAGATTTGAAGAGTGTACGGGTGTAAAATCACTAAATGACCCATTTCCAAAGTACACCCACAAAAGGTATATCACAACATTTTTTTTTTTTTCTGTTTGGATGACAATAAAAACAAGCTGGAAGGAAACATGGAAGCTGTAAACTTTGTATGAGAATTATGTCTCTTTTTAGTTCTAGTGACTTTTGTTTGCATGCCTTTTTGGCATATTGCGCAAGCAGCTTAAAAATGATGTCGTAAATATTCATTTTCTTTACCCGCTTCTCCAATCTGGGTCACGTGGAGCTGGTGCCTATCCTCAGCAATCACTGTGCGAGAGGCGGGGGACACATAGAGACTAAAAACCATTCATGCCCTCACTCACAGGACAATATAAGAGCAACCAATTACCCTAATATGCATGTTTTTTGTCTGTGGGAATACCCAGAATAAACCCACATGTGCACAGTGAGAACATGCAAACTCCACCCAGAAAGGCCCCAGGCTGGGATGCAATCCTGCAACCTTCTTGCTCAGAGGAAACAGCTCCAACCACTACACTATGGGGTGCCGTTTGTAAAGCAACTTGTGCTCAATATTTATGCCTAAATTTTTTCACATTTAGCTTCAAACACTGTTTAAAAATGTAGTGTGGATTTTCTGATGTCACCTTTTACAACATTTAGCTAGTTAAATGTAATTGTTACAGCTAAATATAAATCTAAATGCTAAATGTTAAATCTAAATGTTAAATGTTAAATCTAAATGCTAAATGTTGAAACTAAATGTTTAGCTAATATGCAATTTTTTTATGCCTGAAACAGGAAGTACCTGGAAGAAAGTACCAAAATAAAAGCTTTATGTATTATATGCTAAAAAAAAAAAAAAAAAAAA
>NC_051442.1:26019817-26042907 GCF_001649575.2 Kryptolebias marmoratus
ACTGCCCCCTATATGTCAAGAGGACAAATAACACCTTTTCTGTTCAAATTGCCAACCCGCCACAGTGGCGTGTGTGTTGATCAAATTCACCGCCACTTCAAATATTTACCCGCATTTGGCCGGTGGCGGGTGCTAATTTCCACCCCTGAACTGATGGTAACTTCACATGTTTCAACTGTTAAATACACTTTCTGAGATCATTGTAGTGAGACAGCAGCCGTCGAGTGGTCCCTAGTCAAAGCAGTGGACAAGAAAGCATCTTAACGGCTCTGCAGTCCACCACAGATCCTGCTGAGGAGTGGAAACTATATGTAACCAAGGGTCATCCTATGTGGCAGCCTGTCCCAGACGTACCAGCATCACCAGGACACTTCGCACAGCCTATCATCACTATTGTTTTAGTTCATATACTGTTATGTTTGCTGTTTTAATTATTTTAATCCAGTATTTCTGTTTAGTAATGTTATAAGTAGTTTTTGAGACAACAGCAAATATAATCCATTACAAAGAACATTCATTTGTACTAACTTGCTGTACAATAAATATGAATAAATCATTCACGGTTCCAGAATAAACATTTATGCACAAATTATTTTTTTGTCATTTCCTGTAAAAATCCAGAACAGTCTGTCGCTACTATTTTGTTATCCTATTTTCGCCAGAATTGAATTGACCTGATGACTTTGGTATCCAGTTTGTTGTTAATAAGTCTCGTAATGTTACTAATGTGAACACACAACCAAAATTCTAAATATTTTGAATGCAAAGATGTAAGTGTCTTGTTTAGTTTTTAGATTGTTCTTTGTCTTTGTTTTGTTGTTTTCTTTCTTTAATAAAACAGTAGAAAGGCTTGGTTCCATGTGTAAAGCTTCTTAGGTCTTCCATCAAATTGAAGATTCAAAAGAACATTGTGGTTTCCAGCTTCATTGGGTAGACAGCTAGCTTTAAAGGTGGTAATGACGGTTGCTAGGTAACGAGGTAGCGTGGTTGCAAGCCGCAGCCTCCGTGAGCCCCTGAAAACCCAGAAAGCTTTTAGGTAGGAGGCAGTCTGCCATAAACTCTTTAAAAATATCAAACTTGGTTCTAAAAAATCTGCTATGAGTAAGTAATCTAGTCCAGGTTTGAAGAGTTACATTTAGTTTCAACATTTAGCATTTAGATTTAACATTTAACATTTAGATTTAACATTTAGCATTTACATTTAACATGTAGCATTTAGATTTATATTTAGCTGTAACAATTACATTTAACTAGCTAAATGTTGTAAAAGGTGACATCAGAAAATCCACACTACATTTTTAAACAGTGTTTGAAGCTAAATGTAACTAAATTTAGGCATAAATATTGAGCACAAGTTGCTTTACAAACGGCACCCCATACTACACTGCTGTTCCACCCTTGTTGTAAATATATGTATATATGTCGCTCACTTGATGATTTTTTTTCTTTAAAGATAGAGATGTTTTGGGCAACACTTTAGTGGCAGCAAGGTGGTGCAGAGACCAACTATTTTCTGGCTGTTTCCCTCCCTGGTTCTTAGACATGGGTGAAGACTTTATGGCTGCTTCTAAAACGTTACAGGCCTGGATGAGAAGGACTTCCTCTTAATGGAACTGTTTATGTTAACATTTCAGTTCTGGAGAAATTAGGACATTTTCTGTGCCGAAGAAATTGTAAACATTTTTGCCATCTTTGAGGAGCATGAAAAAAGAAATGTTTGCAATTTGTTACAGTATCAGTTACTGTTCATTATCTTGAAATGCTAAAGAAAGTTTGTAAAAGTGTTTATATTTTCTTTCCAGGAAAGTAGTTTTAAAGAAAGTAGAATTATTACATTAATAAAGTCTGATATTAATTTTAAATGTCTTACTTATATGCAAGTTAGTGTCTTAAAAAGTGGCTCACATCTCACAACTTACCCACATCAGTAAGTTTCCAGAATAACCTTTTGGTATATTGGCAAGATATGAATGTCTTTTGCCATAGAAAACCTTTTTAACTTTTTTGGTTTGTACAAGTTCTTTGATGCTGTTTATCTCTAGACAAAGTCTCTTCTGTAAAACTGACTTTGTGGACTTGAGTGCAGCAACAAGAAAGTAACTGTTCGGTGTTGCCAGTTGTTAGTTCAGAAAACAATGTGACAAGAAAAATGGCTTTGTCAATTCCATTAGACATTGTCATGGTTTCCCCAGCTAGTACCCTTGGCAATAATCTTCACCCTCTTTAACTGACAAGAGATGGGTGAAAATGCTCCATGTTCTTCCATAAGAAGTATCAAATTTCCCCCTTGTCCAAATGACTAAAAGAGGCATCCATGAACACAGTTGATTCTGCCCAGAGGATTACAGTTCAAGAGAACCTTTATTCCCTTTATTTTGCATACTATCCTGTTTGTTTAGTGAATAGTATGCACAGTTAAATACTTTATACATGATGACAGAGTACTTGAGTCAAATAAGACATCTGGCCAACTTTGCCTAGCAACCCAACTTTGAACCTGAGCTGATCTTTCTCTTTTGTAGAGAGAGGTGATACTTTTCGTACAGCATGTGCAAAATCCAGGTGAATGGTTTGCAGGTGTTGAATGTAGGTTTCCTGGTGTAATTGTATGCTTTTATTACCAGTCACCAAATCTATTCATGCATAACAGAAGTTGTCATGCTCTTTGCAACCAACTTGAAAAGCAGATCTAAGTGGCGGAATTACAGTTGAGGAGAAACTTAGTGTCCTCCGCCCCATATAAAATTATCTACATGGCTTGCAAGTACTCACATTGTTGGCCTGATCTACCCAGTCAAAAGCAGCAGAATCAACTTTTACCCACTGCTACCTGAATGATCTCCTTAACCCTGTTGTACCAATACAGTGATACATCTGCAAGACCATACACACAGTTTTGGAGTTTTCATTATGTATCCTTATAACCAACTTCTGGAGGGGGCCAAATGTAAATAAGCTGTGACAGTTCTACTTGGAAAAAGGCTTATTTGATGTACAAATCCAAATGGACTCTGAAGCACATGTTGGTGAATCTTTTTGTTTGTCTGATATTTTTAACTATTCAAAACCTCTAGCCACTAAGCATGATTTTGGCTCTAATCTATTAGCTGTCTCCTTAAGAGTATATACTGATCTCATAGAGAGGCTTTTTTGTTCGTCATTTTGTTATGTCTACAAACAAATCGTTATTTGTTCAACTCTTAATCTCCTTATGTATAGCTTGGTCAAATGATAAATCACCTGTCAAAAACACATCTTCCCTGACATCTGTGATATTACCATGAGTAACAGTAGGCTCTGATTGAAGTTTTTCCAACTGTGTTATGTCTACTGATTCCAGATTGTATTTTTATATTTACCTATGGTTTTGCCTAAGTGCCATAGAACTCTAGCTGTGTCCAACTCCAGTACTAATGTCCTTGTTTTTCCAAACCTGCCCTGTTTTAAGACACAGGTTATTTTCTTGCTTTTAAATATTATGTCTCTACATTAACATCTATGTCTTGTAATGTTTCATATTAAACTTAAGTGATTTCTTCCTAAGGCAGTTTCCATGTCCTATGCAATTTATCTGGAAGATTTCTGCTCTTTTTGTCATGAACCGAGGAAGGAAGAGAGGACCCAAATGCAGTAACGAGGTCTTGGAGGTTTTAATGCAGGGGTGTCAAACTCCAGGCCTCGAGGGCCGCTGTCCTGGAGGTTTTAGGTTTTTCTGCTCCAACACACCTGATTCAAATGGTTTAATTAGCTCCTCACCAAATCACCAAGTTCTCCATCAGCAGGGCAACAAATCATCCATTTAGACCAGGTGTTTTAAAGCAAGAACACGTCTAAAACATGCAGGAGAGCGGCCCACGAGGAATGGAGCTTGACACCTGTGTTTTAATGGAACCAACACGGGAAGGGAGGGAAAGGAAGACTTCGAGGGAACATTAGTTGACGAAGGAGGAGTGGGAGCAGCCCGTGCAGCCAAAAACCAGGTGAATCGTGGACGGGGTGGCGGAGATTTATTGAACAGCTGAGCGAAGGCAGCTCACTGGTTCCACTCAAGCTCCTCCAGTAAGCCACTGAAACCAAGGGCAGATAAAAGAGCAAATTGGTCCTTTTAAGTGTCCATACCGTCCAAACCTTATAAGTTTGGGCAGTTTGGACACTTTTTGACCGCATCCAAGGTGGGCTGAGAGAAGTGAGAATGTCCAACTCCTTTCCCTCTAAGGCATTTAGTTCTGCTAGGTCCAAGTCTTGGCCAGTTTCTTCTGTCATGAACCAAGGGAGGAAGAGAGGACCCAAATGCAGCAACAAGGTCTTGGAGGTTTTAATGGAACCAACACGAGGAACAAACAAAGAACAAACAAGAAACTGGCCCCGAGTGGCTGAAGGAGAGGAGTCTATATACAGGCCCACTGGAATGTGCTTTGACAGATAGCACATTTGATCTGCAATCAAAGTTATCTGGTGGCAGTCGTGTTGTTTCTTTCTCTATAGAGAATCATTGCTTGCTCCTCTGTCTTTTCTCTATCAGGTATGTGGTATCCTGATTAATTTCCACCGTTGAAACAAAAGACTTTCCTCCAGAAATCCATTTTAGCTCTGACTTTATAGAAGAAAAGGTCAATTCCACATATGCTGTGATAACCAATCTGTCAGTCTTTCACATCCAAACATGACCAGCGTGAAGCTGACAACCCACCCACGTGAAAAATTCCAGCAAATAAAATGAGTGGTTAGTGCTCCGTTTGTGCAGGTTTGTTAAAATTTTCGTTTATGCAGCTTTGGTTTCTGAGATATTAAAAATTATTTTTTAGGTCATTCAGAGGTCACCATCCCCCCATCTTGCTCCAAAACAAACTAAAGTGGTCTACATTTTTAGTGCTTCATTTGTGCAGGTTTGTGGCAATAAAACCATCATTTTTGCTGCTTTAGTTTATGAGATATCATAATATTTTCTTTCAGGCATCTGACATCTGTGGTCTCCGCTGGACACCAACGCCACAAAGCAAGCAGTTATTCATTTTGTATTTTTTTATGTTATCATGCAAATTAAATTCTGCTGATTTTGCCCCTGTTGTAAAATCTGTGCCTTATTTTGTTTTGCACTTGATTTAATAAAGATTTTGAAAAAGAAGAAATTTTGTCTCATTTAAAGAAATGTTCTTTAGATGGCAATGTCAACTTGCTCACCAATATGTTTAGGAAGACGCAGGAACATGCAACCAATGCTGAAGTAATCAAATCTTGATTCTTCTGTTTTTTCAAATTTTAGGCTTATTTCAAAGCTTCCTTTTTTATCAAAAGATTTAGAAAGGATTGTTTTTATTCAGCTGCCGTCTTTTTTAAACACTCAGAACATTCTTGAAAATTTTCAATCAGGTTTTAAAACTCTTCACAGCACTGAAACTGCACTTTTAAAGGCATTTAATGATCTTTTATTAGCTACAGATGTAGTAGACTCAGTTATTCTCTTCCTTTTAGATCTGACAGCCACCTTTGATACAGTTGACCACACTATTTTGCTCTCCAGACTTGATTTATGTGGTATCAAAGGCTCTGGACAGGACTGGTTCAGGTCTTATCTGTCAGATAGGAGTTTCTCTGTAAATATCGGAGAATTTACTTCCCCCTCAGCTCCCCTCACATGTGGAGTTCCTCAAGGATCCATTCTTGGACCTTTGTTGTTTTCCATTTACATGCCCCCCTTAGGTTCCATTTTTAGAAAATTTAATATTTCTTTTCATTCTTATGCAGATGATACTCAGATTTACTTCCAGTGGAAGCACAATCATCAGTTCTCACTTCAACCACTGTTAGACTGCCTTACTGAGGTAAAAGCTTGGATGGCTTCAAATTTTCTTAACTTCAATGAAAATAAAACAAAATAAAACTGAAGTTATCTTGTTTGGTTCTAGTGGTAATTGTAGCACATCCCTTGCTGATCTTTGTAGCCTCGAGCAGTTTGTAAAGTCTCATGTAAAAAATCTTTGAGTAATTTTTTAATTCCGGTCTTAATTTTGAGAAATAGATTAGTTCTGTTGTTGGAAAATCCTTTTTAAATTGAGACTATTATCTAAAGTGAAAATATTTTTATTTTTAAATGACTTTGAACGGGTGATTCATGGTTTCTTCAGCTCCCAACTGGATTATTGTAACTCTTTGTATGTTGGTGTCAGCCAGGCCGGCCTCTCACGACTACAGCTGGTTCAGAACGCTGCAGCTCGTTTCTTAACGCGAACAAAAAAGCGTGAACATATCTCCCCAGTGCTTGCTTCTCTTCACTGGCTCCCCGCTCATTTTAGAATCGACTTTAAAGTTTTATTGTTGACTTATAAGTCCCTAAATGGGCAGGCACCTGCATATTTGTCTGATCTTCTGCAGCCTTATGTGCCCTCTAGATCACTTAGATAAAGTGTCCATTTGTGTTTAGTTGTCCCAAGATCCAGGCTGGTCCACAGAGGTGATCGGGCGTTTTCAGTGGTAGCTCCTAGACTGTGGAACCAGCTGCCCTTTCATATTAGACAGGCTTCAACTAATGGTGTTTTTAAATCTCTTCTTAAAACACATTTATATTCACTGGCTTTTAATACATTATGAGAATTGTAAGGATATTACATTTTGTATAATGTTTGTATTGAATGTTTATGTGTGCAGCACTTTGGCCAACAACAGTTGTTTTTAAATGTGCTATATAAATAAATTTGATTTGATTTGACTCCATCATCATTCCAGTTGAAGACACAAAGGACATAAATCAAGTGGATCCTTTTGATGAGATCCTGACTGACCTAAGAGACTGGGCATCAAACATATATGAGAAGAGCAGGTTGCATGCTGCAGCTAATGGGGATAGGGATAACATCCACTTCCTCCTTGAGATTGTTCCACATATAATAAGACTTAGAAGTTGCTTACCACAGGGGGACAGGAATAATGGTCCCCCTCTTCAAAAGCACTAGCCTCACAGCAAGCTCAGCCACTGTTGAAGCAGAATTCAAAAATGTAAAACATGGCCCTTTTAAACATGAGAACGTGCCCATTTGAGTTGATCGCTCCAGCACAAACGAAGCACATAAAAAGTAGACCACTCTGGTTTGTTTTAGAGCAGGATGGGGGGGCAGTGACATCACCGGCAGAAATTAGAACTTATATCTCATAAACTAAAGCAGCACAAACCTGCACAAACGAAGCACTAAAAATGTAGACCACTTTGGTTTGTTCTGGAGCAAGATGGAGAGATGGTGACCTCTGGATGACCTAAAAAATTATTTTTAATATCTCAGAAACCAAAGCAGCATAAACAAAAATTTTAACAGCACAAACGGAGCACTAACTGCTCATTCTATTTGCTGGAATTTTTCACGTGGATGGGGTGTCAGCTTTACGCTGGTCCAAACTTGCAGTTTAAATGCTAATACTGCATCGAGACGATAGTAAATTATCAGTTGTCTGAGGCGGAGTCAGGTCCTTGTATCTGACAGGTTCCAACTGGTAATACTGTTTGTGAGTTTTTTTAGTTTTTGTATTTACAAAAATATTAAAACATTAGCTTTGTTAATTTTTAATTTAAATATTATTTTGACTGCTTCTTACATTCTAAACTCATACATTTGAGTTTGAAATGAAGGCTTTATTTTGAACATGTGTAACCAATCCATTAAACAATGCCAGTGAAACTACAGTATATTAATACTAACGTGTAGAAACCAAAGCGTATTTACCCCTACAGCTCCTACCCTGTTCAGTATTGATTAATCATTATTTGTCCTCCTGTTTATCTTTCATGTGCACAAACCTTCATATGTGTGTAAACATGCATGAACCACATACCTCCACACAGAAATTCAAATATTGCAAAATCAATGAAGTGTAGAGAATGTGGAGTCATTCTTGGTTAACAGCATATTTTGTGTAGCCTTTTTTAGTGCTGAAAGGCTTCTTAAAATTTAACTTTGGGTTTTACATGATGTTTTAAGTTTATTTTATCATCTGTAATTACACCAAAAACTTTATTTTTTATTTTTTTAATGTATACACTACACTATCCACATCTACCTGTATCTAAATTTGTCTTTGCATCTATCAAACCTCATGAATTACTGAGTTTATTTGTATTTTTTTTAACTGTTAAATACCTTTGACTCCGGCCTGAAGCAGAGTTTATCGACAGCTGAGAGGAAACACTTGGATAAGCTCATCAGCAAGGCCAGCTCTGTCCTGGGATGCCCCCCTCCAGTGCAGGTGGTGGGAGACAGGAGAACTGTAGCCTAACTGACATCATTCCTGGACTATGTCTCTCACCTGATGCAAGACACCATCGCAGCACTGGAAAGCTCCTTCAGTGACAGGCTGCACAAAGGAATGATATGTAGAGCTTTCCTTCCAGCAGCTGTTAGACCCACTATTATGACTTTATCAGCATTCAATGACAACAAAGAAATTTGAAAATTCAGACAAAAACTGAGAATAAGGGCCTAGTGGACAAAAAATAACAAGAAATGAAAGTATTTTTTCTGATTTCCATTTTAGATGAAAACTGAGGGTCAAAGAAATGAAATATTATAACTAATAATTGGTTTAGCAATAATCAATCATTCTGACTGAAAAATAGCAGCTGCTCCTCCACCTTGATCTGTTCTGGGAACATGAAATTTTAGATAATTGGCAGGAGTGGATTCATTTATACCAACAAAATCTTCCTGTTGTAGCCAGGTTTCTGTAAGACAAAATAAATCAATTTGATGATCAATTATGAAATCATTAACTAACATACCTAGAGGAGAGAGATCTTATGTATAATATTTAACTATTTTATTTCTCTGTTTAGGTAAAATAACGGTGTATATTTTTGTACAATGTTTATGGGTTGTTTTTTTTTTAGCTGAATTTTGTTTTTTTTAATTTGGGCTGTGGGCAAGCTAACACTGTTTCAATGGAGATGTGGGTGGATAACATTATGGACTATAGAGCTGCCAAATGCCACAGTCTCCTTCTCAGTAGGTGTGTTGCTGAGTGAACATGAACAGGTCAGTGGTAAACTGGGGGCTTAGCCTTAGCACTATGCTTATTCCAAATCATCACCCAGCCAGCCTGGTTGAATGGCCACTAACAGGAAGTCTGGGTGACTCTATGCTGTCCAAGGAGACCTGAAAAGCTGATGGTTTGTCATCACTGTAAAGCTGAGCTTCTAATTCACACAGTCTCATCTTCAAACTACCATAGAACTAAATTTAATATGGAAGTAGTGAGGACAGAAGAAGGCAGGGAGAACCAGAAGCCATGTTAGGCTAAGCTAAAGCTAGAGGATAGCAGAGACACAAATTAAACCAAGATGTGTAGAAAGTCTAAAAGTGCCTCAAGCACAGTGCAACAAGTGTGTTGATAATGGTTCATTTCTTGACTCTTCAAATGTCTTCAGCTGTTCCCCTCTGTTAATCAAACGTTTTGAGACAAGAAACAATAAATATATGAGTTATCAGTAAATATTCTAATAATATATTTATATATAGTAATGTTTAAATATTTTTCAGGTTTGTGTCTAAAGTACTGGACCAGCACATCAATGTTTTTTATGGTAAGAAAGTGATGTAGCTGTGCAAAAAAAGAAATTAACTGCTGACTTGAACTCTGATTGTCTAGTAATGTACTAAATGTTTCCTGCCTTAGGTCAGTTAGGATTCTCCAAATTATTTCTATTTGTTAAATGCCCAAATAATGATAGGTTGAACGTTGAATGAGTTGGTACACACATTTCACACCAAAACATGCACATCTCAGGAACACAGAACCTGCTTTTCCAAATTGTTTAAAGGCATTGTAATCTTAGTGTTTGTAAAATTGTGACTTTGCAGAAAGTAAGAAAAAAATTTATAACAGTTCTTTACACAGTTTATGTAAACATTTAGTGTCAACTATAACCGTTTTTCCCCACAAGCAGTCGGACTACTAAATGACTCAGGGCCTCCATCTCCCTAAAAAAGGCCAAAACTCCCTAAAAAACGAACAAAGAGCTACACTGGAACCTTTTACCTCATGCTACTTTGCAAAACAAAACAAAACTACCTGAAACAAACCCTTTTTCAGTGTTCCTGCACTGCCTCTTCAAGCTGCAGCCTTCAACTTCTTTAAATAGTCTTTAAATTACTTTTATCATGGCTAACTCTTCTACAACAGCCATTTTTCTTTGATCTTAGTGTTTTATTGTTTTTTTTATTTTTTATTTTATTTAGCTTCCTACGTCTGTATTCTGTGTACTGTATTGCTCATTCTTGACTCGTATTGCATGTTTGTCTTGTCTTTAGACATTTTTTTCCCTTGCACTAAATTTGTGACCTTTTTTACTTCTTGTTTTGTTTATATTTTACCTCTTTTTTTGCTTCTGAAAGACATTATTTCAACTGTTTACTTGTATATGGATGGGCTGACAAATAAACATTTTTGATTCTTTTTAGAGGTACCAGTGAATCTGCTCATAATATGTTAGGAAATAAATAGCAAATTATTTTACCATTTTTTTGTTTACTGTATCACATACTAAAGATATGCAGATGAACATTATTGCTTGTAAATGAAATGAGCTGTAAGGGTGCCTATTTTGCCTTTAGCTACTCTGCTATATCACCTGGCCTTCTATTGTCATTTATCTGGCTTCTAAATTATTGCAATAGTTTAACCATACATTCTTTGTCATGCAGCATTCTTCCCCTAGAGAAATTCATCAGGATCTGTAGTATACTTCCGAGGACAACAGTGAATGAAAGCCAAGCTCAGTCACATTTCTATGGAAGTCAAGGTAAACTCGAGCAAGCCATATTAAACGTTTTATTTCATTTTAAGTTTTGTGACATCACCTCATCATATTTTTTATTCACTTTTATTTTGATTTAGAAATTGAAACACCGTTCTTTTAATTTCCTCCCTAGTTAAAGACAGCTTTTATATCAGGGATCCTGACGGGCCGCGGTAGTAAAAACCTCCCACTCAGAGTCCGCTATAAATCCTGTCCGTGTGAGTGATGCTTTCGGTCTCCATGGAAACCCAGACTAATACGCCCACCGCCTCCCTCTCTCTCTCTCTCTCTCTCTCTCTCTCTCTCTCTCTCTCTGTGTCTCTCTCTCTCTCTCTCTCTCTCTGTAGTGTCTCCACTGGTCTCTCTCCCTCTCACCAAAGCCGTGGAGGTACTTTGCGCATGTTCGGCCGCTCGCGCCCAACATTGCATCGACACCAAGATGGCGAAAACACGTCTGGCTTGTCTCCTGACTCTCCTCTCAACTCACTGTAAGTAAAAAACAAGCAAACGCTGTTTTAACTTTCTGATGTTCTCCCGGAGGGTGATCGGCAAAGGTTCGGAGCTCGTGCATCAGTTCTGGTCGGTTCTGTTCGCCGGTGTTCGGTGGAAAACCCTGAGTGAGAGAAACTGTCCGAACCGTTAAACTCTGAAAAAGTGTCTGAGCGCGAGCTCGGTCTCCCCGACGGAAAGTACGTGTAGCTTAGCTAAAATGGTCTTTAATAGGAAAAAAATAGAGTGGCCATAATTTTTTTCTTCTGTTTTTCATCTCGATCGAAGTTTTTGTTTTAATCCGCTGTTGTTTTATCCAAAACGTCACTTCTTCTCCCGATGTACGCATCGAAATAATCCCGTTAGATGTGTAATGAACGTCCGTCTTCATGAGTTGAACATTTAGCTGTTTTAATTTGGACACCACGCTGTGTGTGTGTCTCCAAAAACCAGAAGTTTCTCTGAAGTTCGGAGCCCCTGTGCGGGAATGAAACATGTAGGTGCGGTTCCGGGGCTCGGTACCAGTGAGCATTTACCGGGATGTGTTGGAGCCGCAGAGATGGAGTGATGCGGGATAATACCGGCTTGGCTCGTGTTGTCTGATGGCGGGAGGAGCCATGCGAGCGGGCCCCTCTTCATCCCCCTCCTCAGACCGCAGCAGGGCTTCGAGCTGGAACCAGAAACATCATCATCTGAGCGGTTCTGACAGAAGGACACCTGTTTGCGCCAGCACCGTCTGTGTGTTGATGGCTGGTAGCAAAATATTTCACGATCCCAGTGGACTGATTGTAGAAAGTCTTCGTTGGATGTGCTCAGGGCTGCCACTCCCACTTATTTTATTTTCACTAATCTGTGACTTTTTTTTTGTTGAGAAATCTAAATGACTACATTTCTCCAGAAATCAAAAGGAATCAGATAAACTTATAAGTTATTTTTAACAGTCAACGTTGGTATTAACAGTGAACCACAGAATAAACTGCAAATTAAAGTACAAAATATAAGTTTAAAGTTTGCAACATGCACTTTGAGATTTGTTGTTGTTACTTAAAATAATATTTTAGCTGTGTTGAAGTGACATTCTCTAAAAAGGTCAACATCTTACCTGTTGCAGTTTGCTCATTTGATGACATCAATTTGGAGAAATAGTTTCTTTTTGACAGGACTCAGGAGTTGACGACTTGTCCGAACAGGTCCAACACCACATGTCTTAAAACAGCTCCAATCTCTAAAATGCATCTTGGTTTATGTAGCCACAGTCGTTTAACCCTCCTGAAGACCTCGTAGCTGAAGAGAGGAAGAGAAGCTGTTGTCAGTCCGGTCACAACTAAATTCTTCTTTTTTTCCAAATTTAAGTTAGTCAAAGAGCAATGTACAACAGGTGAGATATTATTTGGTCATAATGTTTTTACAGAAATGCAGTTCAAAGTGGCCAAACAATCCTCTGAAAGTGTGAGGACAGAAACACACGGGAGGAACCGTTCTCTCAGTGTCTGAGCATGTCCAGAATCTGTTCCTGTTCTCCTGATGCTGTCTTTCTTCACATACCTTCAGGCCATTAGCTGATTTTTATTTAGTTTTTAGGGTCTCCTCATGATGTTTGTTTGAGTAAAGCTGTGATGGGCTTGAATAGAAACACATTGTTTTTTATGTGTGTGTGTGTAAGCTTGTGAAGATTTAAGAATTTTTTTTGTGTGGCTCAGGTTGAGCCATGTGGTCAGCTGGCCCCCAGCCAACATGGCCTCTGTCTTTTAAACAGGACTTCAGCTTGTCCCAAGCTGTGTTATGAATGAGTAATTGTTGCTGATAGAACAGACTGTGTAATTAAAATGCTTAATGTGTTCTTAAAAAGATTTGATTATAATTTAGTTTCTAATTCTTTGAACTGCATATAAAAGAATTTGAAAGGGAGGAGTGTGTCCCTACTGTCTCTGTAGAGCATACTTAGTTTCATTCTCTGAGAGAAGAGCTTGTTATTTCAGTTCATGGCGTTCCCAGGGCAGTGATCATCCTAATGGCCGTTCCAACTAAAGGCCCAGTCTGAGCCCAGCATGGCTGAACGAGCCCAATCATCTGTCAGCTAAAGTCTGAAAAGGTGCTCACGCTCACAACAGACCTGCATCAACGTTTCTCAGTGTTGGCTGACCTGAGCTGTTTTACTAAATCAGGCTAAAAACGTTGTATGTTCTTTAAGAGGACATCTGCCAGGAGCTTTCTGCCAACAACACATCCAAGATATGTGGGTGCTGGAAGATGCTCAAAGTGGATTAGTGCTGAGCACAGGGGAACTCTGAGATCACTGCTTTTACTTTGATAGGAAACACCTGGGCCAGGAATACATTTCAAACATTGTTGGTGCTGTTTTAAATTTGTGTGCTTTATCTACAACAACAACACCAAAAGCCTCAGTTTTTACTAAAACAGCTTGTCCTAAAGAGAATACTTCATTCTCAGGGTGTAATCAGACTCGTGCTATGAGTCTAAAACATCACAAGATTTCTCATCAAGTTGAAAAGTCTCACAAACTCCAAAAACCTGTCTCATGACTTTGTCTGATTAAGTTATTACTGAAGATGTTCCCACCCCTTTAACCCTCCCGTGGCCTTCAGGTCAAATTGACCCAAATTTACAAGAGCTTCTCTTCATCTCTTCAGGAGGGTTAATCTGAGTCGAGAGGAAAAGAGTTGATCAAACTCTGAGTCGAGGTGGAAGTGGATGTAGCTTTCACTGAGTCGTTTAATCATCTCTGTGTTCAGCAGTGTGAACAACTGATCTCTCTCCATCCATTTTCCTTACCTGCTTCTCCTTTCTGGGTCGCAGGGAGCTGGTGCCTGTCTCCAGCAGTCTCTGTGTGAGAGGCGGGGACACCCTGGACAGGTCGCAGGTCCATCACAGGGACACATAGAGACAAATGGGGCAAATAACCATTCACGCTCTCACTCACTGATGAAAATATAAAAAACACAAAGAAGTTTTACTCTAATCTGTTTTTATAACTCAGACTTATCACAGCTCATCACAGCTACAGGCTGTCTGATTGAATCAATGCGATACATATTGTCTTTTTGTGTTTTATTCTGTAATTTTAGGAGACCAAATTGTAGCTGTTTGAATTTTTTAAGCTATTTAAATGCCTGTGGTAAAACATTAGATTAGAAGCCAATACAAGTTTATTAAAAAGGAAGTTATAGCAAATGAACAAAAGTCTATTTATTAAAGAAAACTAATTCTGTACACTCCGTTGGAAAGTCACACAGCTTTGATGAGAGGTTCAAAGGTCATGTGTAGTTGTTAGTTCTGAAGCAACTCAGGAGCAACCAGACAGGAGAGGGGACAAGAGCACAACAGTTTCATTTTACCTAAAAGGAAACTGTTGTCTGATTCTCATGAATTAAGTCTCCTCTTAAACCTCTACTTAATTCACACAAATGCTTTCTCATCCAGTCATTCACATACCAAGTGGAGAGGATGTGTTTTCCATGATAAGTGACATTTTACTGACATTCTCATTGTTTTGGTTCACAGCTGATCTAATCTGTCCTGTTTTTATCTGAAGGAATAAGACAAACAGGAAGCTGTCTGTTAGATTGCTGTTGAGAGTTTTCTATAGATGTCATCTCATCAGTCATGGAGCTTTACAAACCTGCTTAGCCTCTTCCTAAGTGGGGTCCTGACACCCAGTGCACTGTTCCATGTTTTCCTGATCATCTCCAAGGAGAGCTTTTTGTCTGAAGCTACCAAGCAGATGTTTGGAGCACTCTCGCTCTGAATGGCACGGGTGGTCCCTGTGGGTGAGTCACATCCAGTGTGACATTTTGCTGCAGAGACAGTAAATGGCAGAGTGAGTCAGGGCCAGACAAACAAAAAGAAACCCCTCACTGGGCAGGATTTGTTTCCTACAAGCCGTCGCTCCTCCAGGTAGGGTAGGACATCTCAGTGCCTTTGGAAAGAAGGGCTCATTGGGTGAATATTTTATCACCAGCCACTGAAAGGTGAAGGCCTTCAGTAATGTTGTGTGTCTGTTTGCAAAATTTCTCATGAATCATCTCTAAGTCAACATGATTAGCTTTTGGAATCAACCTGATGCAAGATGGCCGCCGTAGCCAGCTTAAGTTGAAAAACACAAAACTGGCTATAACTCAGTAAATTTTGCATATATTGACCTAAAACTTGGTGTGGTAGTTAGGTCTGCAACTAATGATTATTTTAGTAGTCAATCAAAGTTTTTTCAATGAGTCGATCAGTCAGAAATGTTTGTCCTTTGTCTCTGCTTCCTGTGGGTGAACCTCCGGTTCTGGTTCCAGCTCACCTGCTTTAGTCTGCCCACCTGTGGTTATCACCCTGATGTCTCCGCTTTAATGTAATATAACATAGCCCAGCAAATTAAAACCATAAACCATGAAACAGATGAATCTAAAACTAATCAAATGTATTTATTTTACTTCATATGGCCATCCCAGAAAACAAACACATTAGTCAGTACAGACTAAATAGTAAGTAATCTATGTCATTTTAAATAAAAAGAGCCTAAAATATAACCATAAATGGCCACAAGTGGGTCTGGAAGTCCAGAAATTCAAAAGTGACTTCAAATTAAATAAAACAACAAAATAATAACAGTGTACTGTTGAATTCATAAATTTACCATTGCAGTGCAGCACTGTACTATGACAAATATTCCATTTAGTGGATTAAATGTCTTACAAGTAAGTTATTTATGTTAGGTGGAAGAAGTTTACCATTAATAAACACTAACATTACACACAGGGGGACAGAAAGTCCCCTTCACTTATTTCCTGCTCCTAACACGTCACATTCCAAACAACTGAATGATGTTCGCTGAACCACAAAAACCTGCTTAAACTGACATAAATGTTTCTGCACCAATATTTAAAAATGAGCCAAACATCACTTCTAAAACTGTACTTCAAATCATGTTTGCTTGTTAGCAAAATATATCATGAACCACTGGCTAGACTTTAATGAAACTCTTTGAAAATAATCACTGTCGACATCTACAGCTGGTTAACTTTTGGAGTCAATGCAGTTCAAGATGGCCTTCACAGCTAATCAACATTAGCCAACACAGATATGGCTCTACTCAATCAGCTTTCCAGATATGGAGCTAAAATTAGACGTGGAAGTAGCTGAGAGCCATCCCCAACACATACTCTGAGTCTTGACATTTTTTTGATATTGCACATAATGTTATTTTCAAGGGTTGGCCAAAACAGCTCCATCGCCGTCATTTCTTAGGATAAGAGGATCTTAGTTTAGAACTGGCATAAAAGGCAGCGGGTAATATGCATTCCTTCAAGGATTGTTGGGTTTTTAAATATTTTTCTGAAGTCATTCATGTGGATGGTTGAGCAGCTAAAAGTCATGTTTTGTCTGAAGTCAAAGTGCCACATGGCCGTCTCTGAGGAATGAGCTGTAACAGCTGAGCAGGAGTGGGTGGTGGTTGTTTTGAGCAGTGTTGCAGGCGTGACCAGAAATATCTGCTGCGTTCCTCCCGGACCTGGCTGTGCTGTGTTAGCACATGCAGTATTCCAAATAGAAAACACATGGAGGCAGACAGCTCCACATTGCATGAGCACTGACCAACAATCAGAACCACCTGTTTTGCATCAAAGAGAGAAGACTCCCCTGCTGATGAGCTGCCTGGGGTCACAGTGGAACAGGAGGGTGGAGCTGAGGGCTGTTGGCTGTTAAAGGCATTCAGAAAACAAGCTGGGTGTGTTGGTCTGCCCCCTGAGAATGTCGTCTGCTTTTATCGTTCTTTTCATTGTTTTCTTGACAGTCTCTTACAGTTTGATGCTTTCAAAGTGTGAAAACAAACAGTGATGTTCTCACTATAGGAATGCATCAATACCAATACCAGCATTAATTATCGGTTCCAAAACCCAAACTGGGAAAAGTGTTCAAAACCCACTTTACTGCAGCCTGACATTTTCCTTTCAGTTAACAGTCAGAAGGTACAGGAGGTACAGGAGGTAGTTTTTTTGTTGTTTGTTTTGTTTGTTGGCTACCCTAACCCATACTTCTTATCAGTTGATGGTGATGATGCACCTTAAAGTTGTTTGTAAGCCAATAAACACCAGAGAAAGAAGCTCTGTGGAGGGATTTCAAAGTGAACAAAAGTAAATCTGACTGCAAATTATGAGGAGAGGCAAAATCTAAACACAAGCAATTTGATAAAACAAACAAACAAACAGAGTTATCTAATAGCAGAGAGCAGTCTGTCACTGAGCAGAAGAAAGAATTTATGGATCTGAACAGGAGCTTCCTCACAATCCCTCCACTCACCCAGGAGAGCTTTTGGAGAAGACTGTTGCCCTCCTTCTCCGTTTGAGGCGCTACCATGAACAGTCAGCTCCTCGGATTTTCAAACATGTTTTTAAAGTGTGATGGTATTTATTAGTACCAGTGATGTGAGGTGACGTTTGTGTAGTGAGGCAGAGTCTGACAGATTCAGTTTCACACACACCAACAATTAAAATGCATGTCAAATATATTCTATTATATTTTAATGACCTGGACAGGGTGTCCTCTCGCACAGTGGCTGCTGGAGACAGGCACCAGCTCCCAATAGAGAGGCAGGTAAAGAAAATGGATGGATGGAGATATTTATAATGACCAAAAAATCCAAATGTCACTACTTCAACAGACTATTCACGCCGATCTACAAAGGTCTACTGTAATTTTTAGTTTTCATTTCAACGCCGCTTAATAAATTGTTTATTAAAAGAGAGATGCTGGTGCAGAGACTCAGCCGTCTGTGGGCCCACACCTTCACTTCAAAGCTCTGTGAGTTTATATTAGGTAATAAGGAATAAATCTGAGTGCAGCTGATCAGGGATCACCTTCTTGGGATGATAGAGGTTGAAAACTTAAAAACTCAGATGCTAAAAACTCTGAAACTTCTGACTATATGGTGGAATAACAACATTTCAATAATTAAATAATATAACATCCACAATTTTAATAATATTAACAAATTAAAACAAAAATACACCCACACAAGTTTCAGTTCAACTGAAGATTCAGTTATTATAATTATTAGGGTGCTTTAAAATTTGCCTGTACATCATTCATAAATTACAGATCATTCTGGTGTTTATTTTCTTTTTTTTATTGAAGTTCTTTTATAAAAATGTATGTGAGAGCAAAGAAACATTACTTTCTTTTGTAAAATAAAAACACTTCACATGTGAACTTAGAAATCCCACTATATGTTATAGTTGATCCATAAAATAGAGGATAAAACAATTGTGTTGTATAATAACTGTGTGATATTTAAATGCGTGATGATGGTTTAATTCAATTCAATTCAAAAATACTTTATTAATCCCAAAGGGAAATTAAATGTTGACGTAGCTCATTTAAACCAAGGAGTTATTATAGATGGTGATGGCTGTGAGCAGGAAAGATCTCCTCCGTTTTACAGCTAATCCGAAGAAGCCTTTGACTAAAGAGACTCTGTTTTCCGATGACGGTCTCATGAAGAGGATGGTCAGGGTTGTCCATGATTTCCTTGATTTTATGCAAAATCCTTCTTTGCATCATCATCTCCAGAGGTTCCACAGTCATCCACAGAACAGAACCAGCCTTCTTTATCAGGTTGTTGAGCCTTTTTAAAGGGTGATGAGGAGGGCACTGTGTTGTTTTGTTGCTCAGGAGCATATTACCTTAACCCTCCCGTAGCCTTCTGGTCAAATTGACCCAAACGTACAAGGGCTTCTCTGCCTCTCTATCTCTCTCTATTTGAGGGCTTCAGGACAGTTAAACCAACAAACAAATCAAAACTAGCCTCCAAGTAGCACATATTCTACAAAAACTCCAAAATGTTGTAATGATGGGAGTGTGTAAGAAAAGCTCTGTGTTTTTTTTAAACAACATTTTGTCAATTGGTTAATCACATTTTCATCCCGAGGGGAGGGGGAAATAACATTTTCTTCAGTTGTGAAGTTTTGGAAGTGATGGGTCTAACCCAATCACAGGCTAAACTAACGGGGGGGTTGTCCAGATGTTATTATTTGGTATTTATGTTGCTCTAGATGATTAAGATAATCTGCTTCCTTACTGACTGTCTGGGCTTTGGACTTCCTGTTTGATGATCTGTATCTGTGATCACATGCTTCCTGGAGGGAGGAAGTGCCATGGCGGTCCTCCTGCGTGTGTGCTCAACACTGTCGATGCTGATGGAGTATATCAGTGGGTCAAATGAGACTGCTATCGATCAAACACAGGGTTGCTGTCAGCTTAGTGAAATAATTAGGAGCTTCATTAATGACAGTGAGGCGATGAGCCGCTGTGGCTCAAAGCTCCGGGCACAGCCATGTAATCGCTCTGGATTCAGCTTTTGTTTATCAGGCTGGAACAAAAGGGCAATTATTGTCTAAAAATAACCGCAAGGCAGAGTCATCTGACAACCTCAGGTGTTTAAACCATGACAGTGGACACAACTTCGAAATAAAAGATTCTTTTCTTCTTTCTCATGCAGCTACATCTGTTTGAAAGAAATCAGAAGCATTATTAACATTAAATAGTACTACTCAACTTGGGGATTTAGGTTTCGAGGCAAACTTCGACTGCTGCCTGGTTAAAGGCTGTGCTCAGTTTATAAACAGACACAGGATTTGATGTTGTCGTGGACTTGGCAGAGTTTAGGTCAGGAAGTGACATACAGTAAAGAAGAAGGATGACAAATGTCTGTGGAAACCATATTTTAGCAAAGAAAATAGTTCTTATTTTTCCTAGTTTTTGTTATTTAGCTCATTTTTTGGATTGGATTATTCAGTAGACCCGGTAAAATATAAAAATTGATGAGGCATGATCCTGATAGATATGTGGGGATCTCTGCTGGAATTTAAAACTGAGTCATAAACTTTCCACCCAAACGTCCGTGCACAGCCAAACCTGATGACATTCCTCCTTGTCAGAGGTTGCGTTGTACATTTTTTTCCAGTTTGTCATTTTGACTTGCATTGCTTAGGTTAGTTTTTCTACATGTGTTGTGGAACATTGAGCTGTGTCCTTTCACAGCTGTAGAAACTTTAACAGAAGTAAAATTAAGAAGAAATTGGCTTATGAATATGATCAAAACCTGTTTGTTCTTCATCCCTATCACGTCTCACCTTTTTTAAATCAAAATCAGACATATTACCAGGATTTTAGTAAAAGATGGAACGCCTATCTGGTTAGATTGTCATCATCTGAGGTTGGTCACACATGCACTGTGGCCTTCTTTGTGTAAAATTATAGAAAGGGAAGATGTGCTCTGTTTTATGTCCAGCTAATGTCTGGGATGAGTAAAAAACACTCCTACAAAACCTTTTACTCTCCCATAGATGGCATGTGTTAGCTGAATATAAAAACCTTCTCAACAAAATTTTGCAGCTATTTTAGTAGATTATGGTAAACCCAAACTAATGTTTTTTATTTGTTCTAATGGAGTTTTCTACTCAGCGTTTTTAAATTAGCATCCTTACATTAATTTTGAACAAATCTTTGTATTTACAGAAAAAATGAAAATCATATAAACCAAAATGTTGTCATTTTAGTCAATATTACATAAATATTGTATTGATATTGATCAGAACATATTGATATTGATGTTTGGTATATGTTTATTGATATTGAGACACTCTTGCTCATCTGTTGACGTACTATCTACATCAGGCAACAACTTATTTTGGCAAATGCATTTAATTTTGGTCTACTCTTTCCCTGTCTGTGCATTCTTATGTATCTCAACTAATACTGAAGTAACTGATAGTAATTAATTGTTGCATGATTAGGCTGTTTTTTTTCTTCCTGTTAAGTGAAGGTTAAATAAAATAATAATGCATTGGTTAAGAGCTGCTGGAGCTTAAACAATGTACAGTCCTCCTCCCATATGTACACAGGCGTCAGCTACAGATGGTCTGTATGTGATTTTGACCTGTGCTGCTGTGAATAAACTTGGGCACTGGCTAATTGTACCCATGTTTTGATCTGTTAAAATAACAGATGGCTTTCAGACTTTACTGGCATTGTAAGAGGAAACTAGACAGTATAGAAAAAACATTTGGTTGTGCTGATCTCTGACCCCTGTACTGTTTTAATAAAGTAATAAAATACGACTTGTATCTGTTAAAGCTGCAGATTTTTGAAAGTATTGTGTTTCTAAATCATCAATATCACTCGCTGCCAAAAAAACTGCCATCTGGTCGGAGGTTCTGTGCTGTCAGAACGAAACTCAGCAGACACAAAATCCTTTTTTCTCCACTGCAGTCACCCTTCTTAATGAGGTTTCTTTCTCCTGCACTATAACAGGGGGAAATTCCTCTGTACAGATCCCTGTGTTTGTGATTGCACCTAATGAAAAGAACTAAATAAGTGCATGTTGTGAGAAAGTTGCAGTATGTTTGGAGCAGTGACCTGTAGGTAGGTGGACAGGGCAGACTGGACCGACGGAACAGCACGAGGTGTAGATGGAAGGTGAATGAGTCAATAATTAAAGAAAAATCTAATAATTGTAGATAAATTTGAAAAGTGTTTTTCCTTAGAAAGCCCATTCTTTGAAGGCTCATCACTTCACGGCTTCATACTTGGCAGGATAGTCTGTAGAGAAGATTTCAGTTGGCTTCTGCTACATGACACACAAATCCTGGTGCTCATCCAAATAATTTACTAGTTTTGATTAATTAATGTGCATTTAAGAGCCAGCTTGATAATGTTTCAGGGAAAGTTTCTGTGAAATGGTTATTTGTCCTGTCATCATTTTTGCTTATGTTTGTTTCTAAAGTTCAGTGAGTCTAATGCTCACCCTGCAGTTATCTGCAGTCATTCTTGCACCGTCTCAAGTTCATCTTAAAATAATGTAGTATGCTTTTGACTGCAAAAATAAATCACAAATGAGATTTAGATCAGATCACTTTGCTGCAACTGTGTTAGGCTGCTCTTTGGGACTTAAATCTAATAGATACTCAGATATTTGACTACACAAGACATTACTCTAAAGAGCACAAGGTTTTATTTTATCTAACCCAAAATAAATCTTTCTCTTAAAGCAGTCCTTCAGCATTTTGGGAAACAACATAAAAGAAGCTTTAGGGCCCACCATCACTCCTTAATGACAAGTCGTGACCCAAATCAGGGAAACTTTCAACTTCTGAAATTTAATGAATGAAAAGATGGTGCAGTTTGAACCTGAGATAGTAGAATAAAATCATACAGTTTGCCAACACAAAAAACAAGTTTAATGATAAAATGACCAACAAGTGGCGATGTTAGGGAAATATTTATTTTTTCTCTATGAACTGCATTTTAATTCAAACAAAAACTCTTTAATTCAGTAACGTCAGAATTTTTTGCACCAACTAAGCAGCATCACACATCCACAGGGGTGTGTTGAGAACTACTGCCCTGAAACAACTCCACTCTTAAAAGTTGTATTTTTTTATTTTGGCAAAAATGTGATATTTGAAAGTGCCGCATATAGTGTGATATATATATATATATATATATATAAAAATATAATAGGATGAGTATGTCATGCGAGGTAGAAACGGAGGCGAACCCAGAGTGCAGACTCATTCTCAAAATAAACAAATTTATTAACTAAGGAAAAGAGCAAAACATGGCATGGCAAGGAAAAAGGAACTTAGAACCGCAACCAACAAGCAATGATCCGACAGGGTGTGAGAGAAATGACCAGGTATTTGAACACTGAGGTTGACGAGGTAAATGTAAACAGGTGAGTGGGGATGATGACAGACAGGTGGAGATGGGCGTGGCAAGGAAGGCAAAAAGAGTGACAGGGGAGGAGTGAATACTGACA
>NC_051442.1:26044246-26050721 GCF_001649575.2 Kryptolebias marmoratus
CCGACCCCCTCTGGAGCGGCCTGGCGAGGAGCGACGAGACCGACCCCCTCTGGAGCGGCCTGGCGAGGAGCGACGAGACCGACCCCCTCTGGAGCGGCCTGGCGAGGAGCGACGAGCCCGACCCCCTCTGGAGCGGCCTGGCGAGGAGCAACGATCTCGACCTCCTGTGGAGGCCCTGTGAGCTCTACAGACAGAGCTGGTGGCGTGGCTGAGAGCGGAGCTGGAGAGACAGTAACTGGGACCGGAGAGACTGTGACTGGAGCTGGAGAAACTGTGAGCGGTTCTAGAGAATTAATGTGCAGAACTGGAGAGTTGGCTGGCTTAGATGACTGGGTGGAACGTGGCTGTTGGTCTGTACGGGTGTTGGTATATTGTCCTTTAAATTAAGTGACCTCAGAGAAAACCTTGGAGAATTCTGGCAGACTAAGGAGAGTAGGATGAGAAATGAGGATTCTCTCAATTATATGAAAAGTGATGAAACGGTAATTAGTGTCTGTGTTGATTCTTGTAGATGTGAGGAGTCTATTGATCTGAGCAAAAATGTCCATGAGTTCGGTGATTGAATTCCTAACGTGGGCGGTGAAAAGGTCCTGAACAGTGCATGACTCAGATGAAAACTCCGGAGCGAAAACTGAAGGCTGTTGAAAAGTGGAGACTGACGTGAGTGGGAGAGGTGTGGTGTCGTCTCGCCGATCCACCGGAAAAGCCGTGGTGGCGGCGGTCCGATCTACCAGGGAGGCTGGGGTGGCGGCGACTGCTGGCTTCCTTTTTCTCCGACGGTGGTTCCTCAATGCCGGAGAGTCTGGTCCATTTAAAAAGGCGAGTGGGTGCTCCTCCCGCAGCTCAGTCAGGATCTGACTCTTCTCCTCTATGGTGAGGGTAACGCCGACGAAGGAGTCTGCTGGGTTCTGGTATGGTCGGATCATTCTGTCATGCGAGGTAGAAACGGAGGCTAACCCAGAGTGCAGACTCATTCTCAAAATAAACAAATTTATTAACTAAGGAAAAGAGCAAAACAAAAGCTGACGTGGCAGCAACTAAAACATAACAAAAATCCAATACATGGCATGGCATGGCAAGGAAACAAGGAACTTAGAACCGCAACCAACAAGCAATGATCCGACAGGGTGTGAGAGAAATGACCAGGTATTTGAACACTGAGGTTGACGAGGTAAATGTAAACAGGTGAGTGGGGGTAATGACAGACAGGTGGAGATGGGCGTGGCAAGGAAGGCAAAAAGAGTGACAGGGGAGGAGTGAATACTGACAGCAACACAAACAGGAAAAAAACCAAACTGAAATAATAACTCAACAAACAAATCAGAACATAAAAAACTCAAATCCTCACAGAGTATGAGTGAGAAATTGTGTAAAGTGCTTTGGAGAACCTGGAGAGGTAAAAATGTTCTACATAAGTGTGGAACATTTACTGTTTAGGTGAAATGGTTGAATTTTGACCCATGCTGATAACCTAAGAACAAGTAAAAATTTAATTAGCATTCCTTAAAAAGATTTATACTGCCCATTTTCTTGCATGCCAAAGTTTTAAACAAAAATCTTGTGTGATCTAACAGTGTGTAGAACTTGTGTTGTGAATGATTCTTACTTACTACCACACCAAACATATCTGTGAAACTCAGTGAATGATAGTAGTTATAGTTTGCTACAGTTGATTAGCTGTGACAGCCATCTTGAATCAGGTTGACTTCAGAAGCTAATCAGTTGTAGGTGTTAATCTGATGATCATTTTCTGAAAGTGTCAAGAAAATGTGTCCTCTCGTTCATGAGATATTTTGCTAACAGATAAACACAGGTATAATATGTTCATGATCAGCCACTTTTCATGAGAAAAAAACCCATTTGTTTGTAAGTGTTTCTCCTGAACGCCTCAGGTTTAAACAGAGATGTGTGTAATCTGTGTTCAGTGAAGGCCAGCAGTAATGGCAGCATTCAGCTGAGTAGACGGGCAGATGGCAGACACTTACAGACCATGTGGCCGGGTGGTGCGAGGTGCTTAGTAGTAAACATGTTGAGAGGATGTGTGGTTGTTTTAGAGCTCATCAAAACAATACAAATGGCATTGATTTTAATTCATATTGATCTTTATTTTGGCAGTGGGTTATCGTGGATCTAAGTTCCCCATGGATCTTTTATTTCCACTGACATTCCACTTCTCTCACTCAAACAAGTCTCCTATGCATTCTTGAAAAGTATAGAAAACTTTAAATTTTTCTAATAGTATTTTCTAGATCTGGATAAGTATGGAAATGCATTTGTGTTTCCAGATTGTATACTACCTTCCTGTTTCTAAAAGATAAAAATGTAAAAAATGATTTGTTCAAACAAGTTTGAATTCTATATAAAAGATAAACATTGAGTGTTAGTTTCACATTATAAAATGCTTTGTGAACTTAAGTTTAAAAATGTGCTATTTAAATGCACATTATGTACCATATGTTGTTTCAAGTTATTCCAGTCCTTAAACGTTTCTTTTCTTACTTTAATTGGTAACAAAGTTTTACAAAATGAACATTATAGTATAGAAGAGTGTGTGATTACGTCTCTATACTTATGAGGAGTTTAGAGACCTTGCTATCATCTCTGGTGTGCAGCCTGTACTGTACATGTACAGGACGGGAAATGTTTGCTCTTAGACTTCCAAAACTGCCTGAAAATCAACTAAGACATGTTGAAATTTGAGTCTGGAAAAGTCTGGAATTTTGAAAGAGAAATGTGAGCCCTGCTTCCAGAATTACTGCACAAAACAGGAATAATTAGTGAACAAGAGCTGATTTAGGTAATGAAATCTCCTGAGTGTCTCGGTCCTGAGGAGTGCACAGATTGTCCATGCTTTGTAGGCTGTGCTGTGAATCATGCTTGAGTGGAAGCCCAGCACACAGCACTGTTACCACGTGTGTGAGGCAATACTGTGGGTAAGTGAGTGCCTCAGATATTTGTCAGGATGCCAGACATAGGTGACGAGTTTGCAGCAGTGTGGAGGGTTCCTGTCTGACAGTGTTGAACACATGAGTCCGCTGAGGTTCTGCTCCAGATGAAGACTTGGAGTAGAAAAGTAAAGTCCTGCAGAAATCCCAAAGCCAAAAACACTAGTTCAGTCATGAACTTTCAGTGACCTAATTAAACTTTAAATGATGTTTCTGCTGTAACGTCAGTCTTAGATATAGAGCTCCAAGGACAGCGTCACAAAAATCCCATTGTTGTCTACTGGGAAAGGTGATACCACACTATTCCTGATTGAACTGCACATTTTGATGTTTTTGTTTATTTTTTTGTTTTCAAAATTGCAGGAGGAATGTGACAAAACTAAAAAGTAACAAATGAAAAGTAAGACGAGTCAGGGACGGCTGGTATAAATGGGCTAACGTGGCCAAGCCTCCACTAAACATTTGAAAGATAAGAAAATTAATGTCAAACAATGTTTAAACTGATTGGTTCACATTTTGATGTCCTTCTAAATTTTCATTTTTACAGCCAAACAAAGCAGCATAAGATTTCTTTAAGGTTTATGGGGTTTAGTGATTGACAGGTGTTAGTCCACACCTTTCATTTGCTGCACATTTGGACTAATTCTGTTCAGCCCAAAGGCCAAAGCCTTCAGCCACCAAGATTGTAGGTAATGTCACGTCCTCTTCGCTGTGTTTGCAGACCCAGGGTTTCCCCCAGTGTATTATAAGCCTGGCGGCGCGCTGCGCTCCATTCAAAATGGACGATTTCAGTGCTCTAGCAGAGCTGGTTCACCTGTATCAACATTTATACGATCCCTCAATGAGAGATCACAAAGATAATCAAACAGTTCAAAACTCATGGAAGGAGATTACTGCTGCAGCTGATAAAAAGGAGTGTTTATAGAAATATTAGTCCTATGATGGGCGAATCACAACTAATGCAGATAAATCAATGAAAGTCAAACTGAATGTTTTAAGTTTAAACATCCTCTCTGTATTACAGCCAGAAACACAACAGTTCTTCCTCCTAAATACGTGCAGCCATATTTGATGTAACAACCATCTGCTCTCTTTTTACCGTATTTCCAGTGGTTACGTAGCGTACTGCCCCCTGTCTTTTTGGAGAATACTGCACCAAGGTAAGCGCCAAGTATAAACGCCTCTGAGCCCTGAGGCCGAGCCACTTGCAGCTGGAGTTAGCAGGTCATCAGAGCCACGGCAATAAACATGGAATGAGTGGGTTTAACCAAAAATGGTTAGTTGAGCCGAAATTCAGCGGGTGGCTTTACAAGACCTAATACGGTAAGCATGTTTTGTGCTTAGTGAAAATATTATCCTTGTTTAACAGTAAAATGATGCTATTAAATTCAGCATTAGATGTTTTGTTGTTACATGTAGAGATCCAACATGCAGCCTGTGCCACAAAAAGCACAGTACAGTACAGCATCTGTCTGTTTTTCAGAGTTCTCTGTTGTTTTTTATTGGCCTTGACGTGAGACGTGTGTTGGTGCTTTGTTTGCACTTTTTCATTTATGTTATTTAATTTATTTGTAAATGTGACTTAAATTAGGATTCAAATTAGGTGCAAACAATTAGTATTTATTTTAATTGTATTTTTGTTTAAAAAAGTATTTCAAAAGTACCTTTTTGTAAAACTGTAGTTGTGTAAATATTTGGCATAAATATATAAATATCACATCATAAATATCCATAATTTCAACTTTCCTGTCAACTTTAATCTTTTTTTTTTTTACTTACTCACGGTCGGCCGGCGAACGGCCACCTACCACCGGGCTTAGCCTCTTTTCTGGGGGAAACCCTGCAGACCACAGACTATCATGCAGACTGCAGAAGTAGCAATAGTGAGTAGGCTTGTCACAAGAAACAATAAATCAATTAATCGCACAATAAATTAAAATGAGGTTGATAATTTTCATTTATCTGCGATATTGTTTCTTTATGTCTCTCTCTCTTTCTCCTGAAGACACTGGAGGACAAAAAGCTCAGCTCCGGTGCTCTTCACTGACCCCT
Organism: Kryptolebias marmoratus; assembly: GCF_001649575.2. NCBI lineage: Eukaryota > Metazoa > Chordata > Actinopteri > Cyprinodontiformes > Rivulidae > Kryptolebias > Kryptolebias marmoratus. Next base: position 26,049,244 of record NC_051442.1, read on the forward strand.
CCCTTTCTCGTTTCCTGAGTGTAAGGGGGCGTGGCCTATCGCGTCAGGTAGCCAGCTGAGGCACACCATCTTGTATCTCTGCAGCGTTAACCCCCGTGAGGAGTTAGCAAGATAAAGAAACGCTGTTTGATATTGGGGGGGAAAAAACAAAATGGAATTGGTTTCAAGCTGGAAGTAACAGCAGCAATGTGGGAGCACTTCAGATACAAACCAAATAACCGAGGCGAACCGCTGAACCTTTGTGAGCCGGTGTGTCGCATTTGTGCTTTTGTTAGTTCACACATTTTCTTTATAAAACTGGCAGTTTTGCCCGTCTTCTCTACATAAAAGTAATGATTTTTTTTTTTTGAAGGGCTATTTAGTTTACAGGCTTCATAATCCGTACTGTTTTGGTTGAATGTAGGTTTTATTTCCTTTTTTTTTTTGTATTTAGTTTTTATTCAAGTGCATTTTTTTTGTTAACGGAGACTGAGAGTCTATTTTATTTTTGTTTTTGGTTGTTTTTGTTTATTTTTGTGTTCCAGTTCCAGTGGTAAATGTTCTTTTGAAAGTAAAGTTTATTAATCTTTGAGAGGATGTACTGTAGTTTACAACGGCTTCCGAGTGATATTATTGTTTATCGCAATAATTTCTGAGACAATTAATTGTCCAGCAAAACTTGTTATTTTGACAGGCCTAACTGTGAGTATTAACATAAATATGGTAGTGCTGGGCGATATGGAAAAATCCTATATCACGATATGGATAATTTTATATCACGATAACGATATATATCACGATATACCCCAATTACGTACGTTGTCAGTTATTCTCTGAAAAATATGAAAAAATAATCTCATTTCTTACCTTTTTCAAGCTTTATTTCGAAGTGACATTTAACTGAACTTTCACAGATGAGATCTGCTGCATTTTAGTGCAGCAATATATATGTNCGTCCGTCCGGACCCTCGACGTGGCGAGGAGGAACGAGGCGTCCGTCCGGACCCTCGACGTGGCGAGGAGGAACGAGGCGTCCGTCCGGACCCTCGGTGGCGCAGAGCAGAGCGAGGCGTCCGTCCGGACCCTCGGTGGCGCAGAGCAGAGCAAGATGTCCCTTGGTGATGCGGAGAGAAGCGAGGCATACATCCAGACCCTCGGCGTGGCGCAGTTGTGACATCGCCTCCGACCCCCACTGACACGTTGGCAGATGGAGCATCGTCTCGGCCGACCCCCAGTGAGACACTATGAGGCGGTTCTGTGGCGGCGGCGGCGGACTGACCCGCCCGTGGAGCTGAGGAAGAAGAGGCGTCGTCAACCCCCCCTGGAGCGGCCTGCCGAGGAGCGACGATCTCGACCCCCTCTGGAGCGGCCTGGCGAGGAGCGACGATCCCGACCCCCTCTGGAGCGGCCTGGCGAGGAGCGACGATCCCGACCCCCTCTGGAGCGGCCTGGCGAGGAGCGACGAGCCCGACCCCCTCTGGAGCGGCCTGGCGAGGAGC
>NC_051442.1:26053201-26063390 GCF_001649575.2 Kryptolebias marmoratus
GTTAGCATTAGCATTAGCAGAGTTAGCATATTAGCTTTTTCTGCTCCGTGTCGGACTTCTTGAACCAAATCACAGACGTCCCCCTGGTTTTGGTAAAAGTCTTTCTTCTTGGGCTGCCTGCTAGCTGTCTCTACTTGTTGCAACCCCGGATTTGATACTTCCTGCGTCTCCATCTTTCAGCACTTATGGTGAAAACACGGCGCCGCACAGAAAGCCGCTGCCGTAAAGCATGTCACAAACCCACACGTAAAGCAGTGTCATGTCGCAAAACGGAGGTTCTTCATATTACAGCTAACACATACTAAACAGTGCAGCCCACATTTTCTGACTGTTTGTGTGACATTTGTTTAGCCAGTCTTGTTGTTAATGTCAGTGTGGCAAAAAAGAACAAAGTTGTTTTTAAAGGCAGTTTCTTGGTCCCTGTTTAGATGTGAACGATCTCCTGGAAACGTTATAGATTTTCCAATGTTGATTTTTAAAACGTTACATGTTCACACTTTAAAGCTGTGATTGTGATCACTGTTTAGATGAGACCGCAAAAGATGCTGAATCCACAGTAGTTTCCATGCCAAGTCACTAGCTGGCACTGATTTTTGTAATTCAACAACATGTGAATGCTTGCAGACACTTAAGTCTCCAGAATCACATATCCAAAATTATGAACACACTAATGCAAGAAATGTGTCTCTGCAGAACAAGGAGACAGTGTAGCACATGTATGCTGTTTCATGTCAGAAACTCTGATTAATTGAAAAGAGTGAGGAGCACAAACAGCATCATTGTTACTGCTGTTGATCGACTCACTCATGTGAAGAATAACTATTGACGGATTGCAATCGTAGTCCACATGTACAATCACTTACCGCTTTCAGGCAAATTGCAGTTTCACATGAAACAATGCCAGTAGTTTAAAACACTTCCACTGTGAGACCTGGATTTACAATGTCTTGGTGTCAGAGAATTTGATCACTGTTGTCGTGCAGACGAATGGCCGAAACACAACAGAATTATTCTGATTTCTCTTAAAAACAGTCGTATAAACTGTGCCTTGAATCTCAGATAATGTGATTTTATTGTTGAATTGGATTTTATAATGTGTTTGCCCACCCACCCAATATCACCACCGACCACTGACAGGGGGCTTCAGTGCTCATGGTTTCACAGCCTTAATAAAGTGAGTAGGCTTCACTGTCAGTCTGCGATTGTTTCAGATCTCTGCAGGCGGTCAGGGTCCGATCTCAGAGTAGATCAGAGACTTCATTGACCTGGACTACATGAGGGAAAACGTGAAAAAGACTAGAAGTTAGCCAGAGCCAGAGGATGAGCCTGTGGCATTTCCTCCATTTTAAGCAGTGATTGTAGTAATTAAACTAAATTGTCTGCTTGTCAACATTTAATCTCGTATCTTGTGCAAATATAGTAATTCCCAAAATGACCACGTTAACTGCTTTGCCATTTTTTTTGACAAGCCTCAGATTAAAGTATTTATACAATGGACATTTTCCGAACAACAAAAAAGAACTAATTCCTAAGAAATAATTTCACTTACACCCATTATGTACATTAATTATGAGGGTTTTCCAGGATTTTAAGTTGTTTTAAATAAGTAGAAACATGCAGCAGAAAATTTTACTATATATTTTGCATTTTCATGCTTTTTACGGTCTTATTAAAACAGTTCTGCAGATAAAAAATAAGGAAAGTAAATTTTTAAAAAGTAGCTGATGCAGATCCCTGTTCTGTTTGAGGGGAAAATATAAAACCAGAAACAACTTGAAATGACCTGGCTGGAACCATCTTTCCAGAACACAAGAGTTCTGACACATTTCACCTTGTTGTGTAAGTGCTTGTGTTGGTTTGTTACGAGTACAGCCTACTGCATGCTGTCCACGTACCGACAAACAAAGCCTTTTCTCATATTTATTCTCCTGGAGTGAAGAAAACTGAGAGCACAAACACGTGGTTCCTAAAATATTCAGCATACAAAAGCAAAGAGCCAACAAATAATTTATCGTAAAAATCTACAAAAACAACAGCAAGAAACAGGAGAACAAAAACCACTTAGTAGTTAGGAAAAAATGGTAAGTTTCAGAGGATGGGTATTTTACAAAACGACTAAAAAGTTTTTATTTATATGTGACTGCTAGGCATATTTTTAAGCATCTGTGACCTTAACAACATGAAAACGGTCATCATAAAGGACTACATGTAGAGACACACCACTCATGCACACACACGCACACATATAAACTGTACTGAACAATTAATAACCATTTGGTTGCAGAAACATCAGATTTTTACCTAGTACTGAACACAGCAGGACATGTATGACACATTAGCTGTGACATGTAGAACTCTACAAAGCAGTTTTGGTCAACACAAGAAAAGGCAGCAGATGACAAAGTCTTAGCTGTCTTCTGTTAGATCTTTATATTGTTTCCTGAGTAAGAAGGTAGCTCTGGAGGTAGATTGTTTCCTGCACATCTTGACCTCCAACAACAGCCTGTTAGGCTACTCCATCGGATCATTTTTTCATTTGTCTGTTTGATGTCCTCAGAGTCTTGTTCCGTCCATTCCCGTGTTCCATCTTTGCACCAGGATTTAGTTTATGTTTTTGTTTCGCTGCCTAGTCAGCTTTTGTTTTTGTTCTAATAAATCTGTTTTCTTTTAGTTTTCTAGTATGAGTCTGCTCTCTAGGTTTGCCTCCATCACCACCAATCCTGACGCAGCCATGATGGTAAAGCTGACGTAGAAACAGAATAAGTGAGATCAAACTGTGGATTGTTGCCTGTCTGGTGCCTTTTGTCTGGTATTTCCCAGGGAAACCCATCAGGGATTCCTCCCCAAGCAGGTGATGGAAGTTCAGCTTCATGGGGGTGGGGGGTCAGCTGAAGGAGCTCAGAGATCCCTCCCCAGCTGTTGTTTCAGTAACATTCTTTGCCATGCTGCGCAGCCAGCTTATACAAACTATTTGAGTCTACAGTTTGCCTTTATACACACTTGTTGTCTGAGTGGACTGCTTGTTGGCAAATTCTCTTTTTGATGTCTCAATGTCTTTTGTTTTCAACATTTGTTGCCACATAATGTTCCCAAACAACTGCATCTGGAAATAATTGAATTCATTTCCACTGATGTGTGTCATGGAATGGAATCTATCTGTTTTCATAGTGTGGTTTATGAGAGCAGGCGTCTCCACCCTTGTAATGGGAACTTATTTTGTAACCCTTCTTTAATTTCTCTGCTGGTTGCATTTTTTGTGAAGCCTCTTAGCTGTAGCTGTTATTCAACATTTAATGTCAGTTCCTGTTTTCTGAATGAAAAACTCAGGGACATTAGACGACCTCAGTTCCCTCAGCCACACCTGCCTGGCAGATCCTAATTCATGTGACCAGTCATCTTCCACACACACACATTCTGCTCTCCTCTTCACTTACTGCTCACGAGTGCTAACCAAGGCAGAAAGAAATAGCTGGACTTGCTTCCCACAGCATTTATACACCATGCAGGCCAGTTGCTACTGTGTTAGAGGAGATTCTGTTCAGGAAACCTTTTTCAAAGTATGAGTCCTTGGTGCGTTTGCCTTTTTGACCTGAGAGTTTTCACTTGATGATTAATACTAACTTCAGCGTCTTTTTTTTCTATTTCAACATACTTTGTGACTCCCCTTTTATTAGTTTTAGAAAGAGAAAAAAAAATTGCAACAATAAATTCCCCGATGTTGTTATTTGGGACTAAAGAAAATCTGGCTGATTGTTAGGGTTGGATAGTGAGCTAACATTTTTGATTGTCCATCATCAGTCCAACAACCTGGGACTGGCAATATATTTGCGCAGGTGTAGCATTTTTCTTTTTTAATTTTTTTTTTTTTCTTTGTTTTGAGGTAGGGCAGACCTGTCAGTCATTATTCTCTGTACAAGTGTGGATGTATGCTGTATGCAGCCTAAAAGATTACAAAGCCATAGATTTGGGATTATTTTTGGTTTTGTTTTACGTCAAACTTTTGACAAGAATTAAACTAGATCTGTTCAAACGGCTCTGTGCTGACATTTGGAGAATATCAACCCAGAATAAAATGAGTACTATCATTTTTCAAAATTCCAATAAAAAAAGAAGTTTAATTGTTGCAGTCTATCACGATTCCTTAACAGTTTTAAAAAAATATAGTTATGTGGCATGTCTGTGATTTTTAAAAACTACAACATTAAACAATTGAAAGAACATCCTCCAAGAGTAGTGATTCCATAACTTTTGCCAGGGGTTGCACAGCATCTCATCTGCCATCAGTCTGGCTGCAGGCTGGATTGACATCTGACTGAAAGTCTGAAGAGCTGTGACTTCACATCATCAGCGTCTTACATAATGTCCAGGTTTGGACATTGTACATTTATCCATCCATTTTCTTTACCCGCTTCTCCATTCCGGGTCGCAGGGAGCTGGTGCCTATTGTACATTCATTTGCATGTCAAAACTATTTAGAAGGAAAATTAACTTAGCTAAAATAAAATTGAAAATGTGGTCTTTAAAACAAAACAAAAAAAAACCTACCATCTATGAACTCCAGTGGCTATGTTTGTTGATGCCCAGCCCTACTGATGCAGAAGCTCTCTGTCACCTGTAGTACAAACAGCTGATTGTGCTGTTTGTCTTTATTCAGAGAAACAGTTCTGGGATTGTTTTTAATCTAAAGTCATCTTCAACATAATAAAAACCTTTTAGATGTTGATTTAGAGCCCTGTCGACTCCATCAGTAAGAAAACATCATGCCACACTGACTGATGTACTTTTCCTGTATCGGGCCTCCTTTAGCACAACGTGGCTTTTGTTCCTGAGTGAAAACAAAAAGCGGTTAACAGCCTGGCTGTGGGCAGCTATTGTTGGAACAGTAGACTTTAGAAATACTGGGGTTTTGTTGTGGACTTGTTGTTTCAGAGTTGATAGTATCTTGATGACTGAGCTGAACTCGACTGGGAGGCCTGGTTATAAAGACTTTATAAGCCTCCTGCTGCCATCTCATACATTATGCCTCTGCCTGCCAAAAAAGTGCGGAACATTGCAAGTTCAAAATGTATCTTGATGTTAGAGTAAAGCTGAATTAGCTGACTCAGAGGAGCCTTAAAGTGATGGTCAAAATGAAACCTTACTATCTGGAGATGTGCTGAAACAGACATAACAGCAGTGGGGTTAGGGAGAGTTGAGGTGTATCTGGGGGCTGAATTACAAAAAATACGGTTTCAGTCAACCTTTTCTTTATTTCAGTCCACAGCGGGTGTCATACAGGAAGTGAAGCAGATTGAACCTTTTGGATCTGCTCGGTCAACATGTCTGTGCTGTTTGCTGTTGTGTTATTGTTCTGTTGTCAGTGGAGCTTTAGCTCATGGTGATTGGGTACGCTCACTGTCCACACACTTGACAATGAGCGCTTAGTGAACAGCCTGTGGCCCGGTGGATAAGCAGCCCGTCATCTCTCTGCTACTGTGTTAGAGGGACTTCTGGCTGCTCCAAAAACAGTCATGGTAACATCCCAGCTGTCAGATTAGCCTGCTGTTTCCATATGTGAGGGTTTCCAGATCTTTTTATATCATTTGGGAATTATAGGTTCATCCTTTGTGATGTAATGATAGAAAGCTGTTGCAAAAGGGTGGCTTTTTTCATTTGTTGGGTTTTATTTTGTGTCTGTTTGTATGCATGTAAAGTACTTTTATCTTACGAGTACATTTTTTACTTTCACTTATAAATTCAGTTACAACTATTAATCCATCCACCTGCTTGTTTCCATTGAAGGTTGCAGGGAGCTGCTGCAGATCTCTAGTGGTCATTGGGAGAGGGGTGGGGTTCGCCCTGGACAGGTTGCCTGTGACGAGAAATAGTTTTATATAAACCCTTCTCTGATAATTAGTTTAAAATGACATCAGAGTTATAAAACAACCACTCTGTAAATGGTTACACGGTTGTCCAAATGTTTGTATTTGTGCTGGTGAAGGGGCCTGTGTGCAGATTGCATTCCTGATTAGGATTATGGAAGGGGCTGGGCAGCCCGGGTCAGAATGTGAAGCATGTGGAATGAGAGATGCTGGTGCCATCTGTGCAAAGTTTGCTGAGGAGCTAATTGTGGCACTGAGTGTGGCATGATTTTACACAGATTTTGTGGTAGCAGTTCCACTCTGAGCATTGGATTTGTGAAGCAGAGAATTCCTGGGAGTTGAATTAGCTCCCACTCCTCTCCTCTTGGATCTCCTTTAAGCTGACGCCTTGGCTCCCCGATTCATCTGGACATGCAACATGTGTAGCCCGTCAGATTGTTCGCATATCAGAGATACTGTGCCAAGGAAGGCCCGCTCAGAATCTTGCCCTTGTGCTTGGATCTGTTTTGAGAAGGCTTTTTCACTGTCTCCCCCAAGAGTCTGACCTAGGTCTGGAACATGAGCAGCCAATTGTTTCATCATAAGTAAGGTTTTGTTTAATGGCTGGGAATAGAAGGAAGAAGTACTGCTGCTTATTTTCCGTATCTGAGAGAATCACTTAAGAAGCTGCAGGTCTTCTGGTTGCTGCTGATATCAACTATAAATAGTTACAAACCTGTTCTCATGTTGTGACTGTAGCAAGTTTTTAGAAATTCTCTGCTTTCCTGCCTCAGTAAAGTTTCTTTTCCAAAGCAGTTTAGTGCGAGTATGAAAGGGTTTATTCCAGTTTATCTGACATGAAAGTTAGCTGGAGCTGCAGAGCTTTGTGGTGTTTCTCATTTTGTAGAAAGTCCTCTATGTGCTTTTTTCACATTGTCTTACATTCACAGTTAGTAAAAATAGGGTCGTAGCTCATGGGAAGTCATACTACAGCAACAGTTTTGGATTTTGCTTCAACATTTCACATTGAAGAAGTTTGAACCTGTGAAGATGTTGAAGCAGGATGTAAATATTCATTGTATCTTCCTATGAATAGTCATCATTTCTTCATGTAAACATTCATCATGTCTTCATGTATGATGGTGGCAGTATCATGCTGTGGAGATTAGGGCTGTGCATCTCTGGCTGATGCAATTAGTATCTCAATATACTGCTAACAATCTGATGCATTAAAAACATATCAGCAGCAAAAACCGATATGACAATACAGTTTAGACTTTAATCACAAGATAATGCAGACTTTAATTGTGATATGATTCAGCTTTTAATCAGAATGTGATTCATCCTTTCATCATGATATAATTCAGTGTTTATTTGCAAAACCATTCAGCCTGTCATCACAATACATTTCAGCCTTGAATTATATTATATGGAACCTTGTGATTTAATATATGTTTGGATTCACAACATTGAGATTCAGTGCAATCCAAAATGAAGCAAAGGAATAATTTTATGTCACACAGGGAGGAGGGCTAAATTACATCCATCCATCGTTTTACCTGCTTATTCTTTCCGGGACGCAGGGACTTGTGCCCATCTCCAGCAGTCACTGTGCGAGAGGCGGGAAAACCCTGGACAGGTCCCAAGTCCACAATCAATCAATCAATCAAATTTTATTTGTATAGCACATTTCAGCAGCAAGGCATTTCAAGGTGCTTTACATAATTAAAAAACAAAATTAAAACAGCATGTGACAATGAATAAACAGTAAGAAAGAGACAAACATCAAAAACCCGCACTCTAACCCTAATTTAGCCATAAGCAACTCTAAACAGGTGGGTTTTAAGTTGAGATTTAAAGGCACCCAGTGTTTCAGCTGTTTTACAGTTTTCTGGAAGTTTGTTCCAAATTTGTGGTGCATAGAAACTGAAAGCTGCTTCTCCTCGTTTGGTTCGAGACAAACAACTATTAATGCTCTCACTCACACCTAGGGACAATTTTTAAATTTACCAAATAACCTAACATGTATGTTTTTGGTCTGTGGGAGGTAGACATGTCGCGATATACAATAAATCAATGAATCACACAATAAATTAAAACGAGGTCGAAGATTTTCATTTATCTGCGTTATCATTCCTTCGTGTCTCTCTCTCTTTCTGCTGAAGACACCGGATGACAAAAGGCTCAGCTCCAGTGCTTTTCACTGACCCCTGTCTTTCTCTTAGCGTCAGGAGGCGTGGCCTATCACATCAGGTAGCCAGCCGAGGCGCCTCATCCTGTACCTCTGCAGCGTTAGCCCCCGCTAGGAGTTAGCAAGCTAAAGAAACGCTGTTTTATATTGGGGGGAAAAAACAAATTGGAATTGGTTTCAAGCTGGAAGTAACAGCAGCGGTGTGGGAGCACTTCAGATACAAACCAAATGACCGAGGGGAACTGCTGAACCTTTGAGAGCCGGTATGTTGCATTTGTGCTTTTATTGCCGTTTGCTTTCGTTAGTTTGCCCTTTTTGTGTTCTCTATAAAAAAACAATGATTATTATTTTTTTGAAGGGCTATTTAGTTTACAGACTTCATAATCCGTACTGTTTTGGTTGAATGTAGGTTTTATTTCCTTTTCTTTTTGTTGTTGTATTTAGGTTTTATTCAAGACTGAGAATCCATTTTATTTTTGTTTTTGGTTGTGTTGTTTATTTTGTGTTCCAGTTCCAGTGTTTAAATCGGCCTCCGAATGATATTATCGTTTATCGCAGTAATTTCTGAGACAATTAATCGCCCAGCAAAATTTGTTATCGTGAGAGGAAACCAGAGGAAACCCACATGTGCACAAGGAGAACATGCAAACTCCACCCAGAAAGGCCCCAGGTCGGGAAGCGGCTGAATTACACTGCATTGCAAATATAACTTTGTAGTGTATCATGTTTTCCAACAGGATCATGAGCTGAATGTTTAGTCTGTAGATTTACACATTTATATTGTGCATTTGATGAATATTTAGCAACAGTACACTGTTAGTGTTGTTTTAATTTATTAGGCCTTGATTCACTCCTAAAGCCTGAAAGTGTGTCACAAAACAAAGGTCTCCATTGGCATGCAGCACTGCTAAGGGCATGTAGAGGCAGTCTGACACCAAACAACCACACTATTTTTACACAACAACCAAGGACAACAGCTCTCACATGGTTTAATGAAGGAATAATCTTATCAACAAATATTCAGTATATTATCAAACAAAACAGCCTAAAAATGTCAGCAGACTAATGAGCAAAAACATTTATATATGCATTGGTTCTTATTGTTATCATATTGGACATTAAAATAAAATGTGTCATACTGTTCACCACTGAGTATTTATCTCCCACCTGCAAAGGTGTTAATGTTCTTACTTGTGTGTCTGTTATATCACGAATCAGTGAGTTGGTTTTAATAAAACTCATAAAGTAATAATTGTACATAAATGTACATTTACAACTAAATAACTTTTGGAGTCAGCCCTATTCAAGATGGCTGTCACAGATAATCAACCTTAACCAACACAAAAATAACTAGAACTGCAAGCAGTTATCAACGGGTTCCAAGCCCCCACGCTCCGCCCCTGTCCGCGCGCTCCGATCCCGACGTCCCGCCAGCGTGGCTCCGCCGCCTCTGTCGGCGAGCGGGCCAAGTCGAAACTCGCCAGTACGGTGCGTACTCAAAGGCGCTTCGTAAGACGTACCGGTACAATTTGTGTAGAAAGCTCAGGGAGGAAAAGCTAACTGCCATTTGATACCACACAGAGCCAAAGAAATAAATTCATAAGAAATTCAATATTCATTTGAAAAATACAAAAATATTCTCAGATGATCAAGTCTACATCTGTAATAATATGCATTTATCTCCATGTCTCTAAACAAAATGCATTTCCAATACAAAATTGTTCAATGCAATTTTATGGTACACTTGGTCAAGTAATTAAATTCATAAAAAATCAAGAGTACATAAAAGAATTACCAAAATATTCTCAGATGATCAAGTCTACATCTGTAATAATATGCATTTATATTTATGTCCCTAGTTCCAATGCTGTTTCAGTAAAAAAATGGTAACTGTAATGGTATACCACAATGAGCGAAAAAAATATTCGTAAAAAATCCATAACTCCTCCAAAAATCACCAAAATATTCTCTATTGACCATGCCTACACGTGGAATAATATTCTTTTATTTCTCTGTTACTGGATTGAACACATTCTTTATGAAAAATTGAAAACGTGATTTTTGTGATGTCCAGCCAATACGCAAAAAATCATAAAAAATTGAAACTTTATTATAAAATTTTCCAAATATTCCCACATCATCGTGTGCATATGTGGAA
>NC_051442.1:26065280-26086957 GCF_001649575.2 Kryptolebias marmoratus
TTTTTCTGGCCAACCAGTTTTAGCGGAGAATAATAATAATAATACACAATTTTGAAAAATCGTTACAAAAACAATAGGGTTCCCTGCTCCGCTGGGAGCAGGCGAACGGCCATGCCTTGCATTGGCCGCCCGCTTGCTTCCGCGGGCTTGGAACCCTAACTATAAGTCAGTCATTTACACAGATATTGAGTTAAAACTTGGTGTGGTAGTAGCTGAGAGTCAATTCCAACACACACTTAGCACTAACTGAATTTGCGGGATCTTGCAAAACCACGAGATTGTGCATAACATACTTTTCAAGGTTTGACCAAAATGTCTGTACTGCCTTCTCTTCTCATCAGAAGTCTAAAACTCTGGCCTAAAGATGTACATTCCTTCAAAGAATGTTAGGCCTTTAGTTGTGTTGTGTTTTAGCTTGCACAATCATGATCTTCGCCTCAAATCCCTTTACCCTGTGAGACGTAAGCTGTGTAACAACAGTTCAGAGCTGAGTGAGGTTTATAAAGAAACAAGTGTGTGTTTGATTATTGACATTCTTTGACATAAAACTCTGGGCTCAGAGCAGTGACCATCAGTGCAAGTTCAGATTCGTCCACTTTAAGGTGGAAGAGTGAAAGTTAGTGTTTCTCCTCTGTGGATCCAGTCCTGTGAGCCCAGTCATACTTAGCTTGGGGTTAAAGTGAGAGCAGGCCAGATGTACACGCTAACACTGACACAACGTGACAGGTTCCCAGGCATTCAGTGACACCATCAGCCCTCCAAACACCACCCCCCTCTGTTCTTTCGTTGGCTCAGACCAAGTCTTTGACCCTCCCAGATCAGATGCACATGGGTCATTCCGGACAGGCTGGGCTCAGCAGACAGAACCCTGAAGCAGCTACATATGGAAATGCAGGCTAAATAAATATACAAGGAGCCCTCGTAGGCAGAACTGAGATGTCTTTAAATGCACCTGGATTTTAACTCCTCCTGATACCAGGATGCAACTCCTAAACATGACTATCCATGAAATTACAATGGCACACAATCAGCATATGGACCAAAACGTTCACAGCCTATACAACAAGACAGTCACTAACTGAAAAAGTAAGAAAATAGGTACATATACGCATGTACACATAGGTGCCTGCTCAGTGGAACAGGTGGAGCAGCTTCTCCCTCAAACTTTTGTTTTTGTTCCCACATATTTTGACTTAACGTTATCACTCCCAGCAAAAAGAGAAAAACATCTACTGTTCATTGAATCTAACTGTTTTAGTTATAAACTAAAACCTTTTTTTTTTAATTGTTACATTCTCCACCCCCTCCCATATCTTTGAGCTGATTCAGTACAATGGTCAGACAGTCAGACAGCACAGAGTTAAAAATGGAGAGGGAGCTCTCCCGCTTGTCTAATCAGAATTTGTGGTGTCATGAAGGATCCAAAATGGGAGCAATGTCAACAAACACGTCTGTCATAGAGAAGACATGCTGTCTTTGAAGTGATCTAGGTCTTCAGCTAAACACTAGATCTGGCTAAAATTCAACACACTGGTGTAAAATCATGTCAGCAACATGAAATAAAGACAATGAAAACAAGACAACTGATTCCCGTTTTGATAACGGCAACAATTGTCCATTGAATCACACAATCAAGTGCTCCCTCTCTGTTTTTAGCTCTATGTTAGACAGACAGTGTTCAGCTGTAGCAATGAGAAAGCAAAATTGTTGTTCTAAGTGTTAAAACTAAGGTTGCAAAGGGCCAGAAAATTCCTGGAAACTTTCCATGGGAAGTGAAGCTGTGGATATTCAAAATATATACAATATATGATGATTTCATGTGTTTGTTTTTTTTTCATTGGGTTCACTTAAAAACAAAACAAAAATCTATAAATTGCACATGACAAAAATCTATCAGCAAATAGTAATTACATAAAAATATTAAATTTTATTATCATAACTCTAAACTAAACTATACATGTAATATGATCTTTTTTGTCATTTTACCTGCTTAAAAACAAAAGATAAAAACAAATAATAGCAAATTGCATTTCAAATTTATGTTACTCTTTCCATCTGTCCCCACATGTCCAGGTGGCAGCTTATCATTTTTACAGCAATGAAATCTGGCTGTTTTAGTCAAGATTATGCTGAAATATGTTTTCCCCAACCATGTATAAAATCGGGTTGCATGTAAGGGCAGTAGTTAGGCTCCGCACAGCAAAAAGTTTGCAGGTTCAGTTCCTGGGCTTTCTATGTGAAGTTCACATGTTTATCTGTTGGATTTCTCCAGGTACTCCACAGACCAAACATGTTAGAGAAACTTTCTAAATTGCTTGTCTCTTTTGTCTCTAAGGCTGTGTTCACACTGCAGGTCTTAATGCTCAGTTATGATTTTTTTGCATGGTCGTTCACGTTACATTTTAAATGCAACCTCCATCAGACTCCAGTGTGAACAATCTCCAGTTCCCTAAATGACCTGCATGCACAGAAGAAGATATGACGTCACACTCTGCATGCTGTGTTTATGGAAATAAATGTCAATGCTGCAAGTGTTAGCATGTGTGCATTGATTTTGAAATTGCTGTTCAGTCGGTGCAACTGTGTATCCAAATGGTAAAAGATCAAAGTAGATGGAGAAGAAAAAGCGCAAATGTTAATGATCCTTTTTTTTGGAGCTGTGGCTGCTACCTCTGTGTGGATGCAGAGTCAGAGCAAAGAGTGGTGGGACTTTGACATGAAGGACATCTGTCCTTCCATCTGACAAAAGTAATAAGACATGAACACTCACACTGCAGACGCTTTGAAAAACGTCAGAGAATTATCTGATTCAGTACGGCAAAGACCTGGGTCAGATATGTCACATTCACACTGCCATAAAAAAAGTGGAGACCTATCCAGGGTGTCCCCCACCTGTCGAACAGTGACTGCTGGAGATAGGCACCAGCTCCCTGTGACCTGGAAAGGAAAAATGGGTGAAGGAAATGAATGGATGTTTAAAATCCCTGTTACGGGCCAAACTTTAGTATTTTAAATTCCACGTTTATTGCTATTTATTCCCATAAATTCTTGTTAATTCCCATGAAAGGTTTCCAACTTTTAAAATTCCTAGAATATTGCAACTCTAGTTAAAACTATGCTATATCTTTTCCTGACTTTAAATCAGACAGAATAGAGTAACACTTCTAAGTGATATCACACTATTTAGGAGCATAAGTAAGCCACAAGTTTATCTAAAGTGGGAATATAAATCTTTTTGTGCTACTTTTATCTTGGAGCTCATATGCAGGTATGAGAGACCTAGTGTGGACATTTTGGAGCCGAATAGATGGCTAGGCTAAAATTGGACTGAATATAGCCTAGAAAAAGTTTTGTCAGTGTATGCTTTTGGTTTTATAGCAGCATTTAGCCGTGAATTGTTTTAATTTTTAATTCTTAATGATAGTGTTGACGGCAGTATGTCTCCTTCCATGTGCAAATGTGCTATAGCATGTGCAAGTAATTGCAGTAAATCAGTTGTAAATATATATTTTTTATTATTTAATATGCTGACTACCTCAGAAGACAAACTGTTCTCCGGTCTTGTAGTGCCTCCTAGATACTTCCATTTAAGTACTTGCCAATACAGAGTACTGATAGGAGTACTAATAATGCCATTACACGTCTTACATTTACTTTGAAAATGTGTTTAAAAATCAGAGGGGCTTACTTTTTGTGTTAACTCCTCAAACAGAGCCTGAACAGCAGTAGTCTTTTCAAAAAGCTCATGTATATTCCCAGTCGTATTTATTTTTGTCACCATTGTTCACATTGAAATCCCTCCACATGGCTTCTTCTGCTTCTTCCTCTTTGTTTATTGGTGGTTAGCAAACAACTATATGGGGGGTTTTCCACTATCAACTGGTAAGGAGTGAGGATAATGACTGCCAAATGAATTAAACTAAACTAAGATATAAAAAAACCTAACTGTCACATGGCTGTCATTGTTTCTCCTCTAACACTTGATTGCTCAACTGAGAGGTGTTTGTGGTATTGTTCACACTTATGAGTATACTTATGAGTACAAGTACACAATATAGAACAGATACCTGATACTGGTATTGTATCAGGGCATCCCTATGTGGAAGGTTTAGCAGATAAAGCTAATTTTCCTGTGAGTGGTTGTGTGGAGTGTTCTAGGTAAAAGCAGGTAGGTTGAGTAAGGCTAGTTTGTGTGAGGATGATGTTGGATGACCACAGCAATGACAATCTAACCCTGGGTCATTCTGTGGGCCAACTCAGCTCTGAAGCCTCTTCCTCGCTGTCATCATCACACATGCTGACTGTTTTCATCAGGCTTGATTAATCACTTTCTTCCACAGTGAGCTAAACAGGTGGGATCCTGTGGACCATCAATCAACAGTAGAAATGGTGAGGAGGAGAAAACCCTGTCACTAGGGAAATTTCCCAGATGTTTCTATGGGAACTTGACCATCATCAGAGTATGCTTCAGCCAGGATCCCACTGTAACCATCATAGGGCTTAACAATATTAGAAAATCTTGCGATATACAACATTATTGTTTAATATTTCAATAATAAACCTACATTTTCCTCACTTTATCTTTTGCCATCTCAACCATCTAAACCAGGTATGAGATCAAGGCCAGTCAGAGTCTATTTAAATAACCAAATATATTATTTTTGCAGCATGAATGAATGGTGCTTAAATTATAATAGTCTGTAATTTATTGCACTTCTTTGCAATAATGATACTGTATTCACTGATACTGTGATGATGATCAATTTTTAATTTACAGTGCCTTGAAAAAGTATCGCGTTCCCCTGAGATCTGTTCCCTCGCCATCTTCACTACATTTTCTTTTCAACCTCTATTTTTTAAGCAGCAGTATTTTAAGTAAAATGCTAATATATATATATCTTTATCATTTTTTGTACATTGTAGCAAGAGAAAAACATCCTGATATAACACCTAACCTTAATGGAATAATTTGCCTGTTTTAAGCACAGTTAATGTGTGGATGGTGTTAACAGCTAAATGAATAACATTTAGGGTCGCCATGATTGAGTATTGATATTTTGATTTTTTAATTGGACAATTTACCAGCAATCAGTTATTCGAAACAACTAAATTTCCTTCAAAAATCCTAATCTTATTTATTTTTTTGACAGTCAACTTCGGCATTTACAGTATATCACAAAATAAAATGTAAAGAAAAATGTGCAAATTAACATACAAACTATAGGTTTAAAGAGCCAACTCCAACACGACAAAATGAATAAAATTAAGTTCTAATTATTTATGTATGTTATTAAAAAGCCTGAATATTTCCATGTTGTAAAGATACTGTTGGTTGCATCAAACTATGGAGAGAAATTCTTTTGCATAAATTGAGTCACATGGTTTTACTTACATCAAGAGGAGAGAAACAAACAACTTTTTAAAATGGAATAATGAAGACTGTAACATTCAGTTGTTATTTTACCTTAACTAAACTTTTCATATCATATATAAATTGTATTCAATAATTGCATGTATAATATATATAATCTGTGGTAAAAAATTATAGATTATTTTGTCCTTTTCCAGTTATTACAGGTTGTCTGTATCCTTTTTGTAGGTGCTGATTGGGTCCTTTTTCAAGGTCATAGGTGGTGCTGTCACTCAGTAATGTAGTTATTTTTTCCTGATATTCAGAAGTGCTGAGGGCCACTGTGCATCTTCCTTTGTTAGATGGCAAAATGGTGATGTTATGGTCCTGGCTAAGAGATGTTATAGCTTTCCTTTCTTGTGGTGTAAGTTTTGAAGGAGGAGGATTTGCACTGGAGAGGGTCGTTGTTACCTTCCTTCTGAGTTGCTCTGTCTCTGCTTCTGCCAGGTTGTTCTCCATAATAGCAGATTCAGTGGCAGTGATTAGTTCCACCACAGATGTTTGTTGTTGAGAAATGGCAAAATTCAGTATTTTTGCTGTCTGCCACTGCATTTAGTGATATTTACAGAGAATAGTTGACAGAAAATTAATTTATTTAAAATCTATGCACTAGACTCAACTTGTTTCTCATTTAGTGCAAAGAGACTAAAAACAGAATATTGTAAACTTTCTTTTTTCTATAAAAGGTGGCTTCTGAAGAACTTTAAAAAATAATAGTTATGGCCATGTCTACTTGTGCATTAACGACGTAGTGGCAGTACTGGTAAGGTTAGTAATTTTGTGAATTTGCTGGCTTTTTTATTATTTTTATTATTGGGGCCTGCATAGGAATGCATGCCATAAGCATTCCTATGGCAGGTGTCCTTTTACTGTCCTGTGTATGTTTCTATCAACTTTAATGCAGCCTAAACAGAAGAATGTACCTACACAAACTGCACATAGAAACAACCATCTTGGCTGTGGGAGGTGTGCTTTTACTTTTTGTGGAGTTTTGAGTTACCATGGTGACATCATTTGCCAAAAACAACACCCCAAAAACTCCATAGGGTAAAATGTAGAATGATTTTTTATTCACTTTATATACTTAATACTTTATTATAGTTTTACTTCAAAACATTATTCTAGCAATGTGTAGGTCAGAGGACGTTGGATTATGACCAGTGATTCAAGTTTTAAAGTGTTGGGGTGGCAGTGGCTCAGGAGCTAGGGGTTTGTCCTGAAACCGATGGGTTGCCAGTTCAAACCCCTGCTCCATCCATCTCAGCCATTGTGTCTTTGAGCAAGACACTTCACCTGCCTTGCCTACTGGTGGTCAGAGGGCCTGGTGGTGCCACATTCACCACCATCAGTGTGAGAATAGGTGGATGACTGATAGTAGTCTAAAGTGCTTTGGATTTGACAAGTGCAGGCCATTTATTGTTTACCATTTTAGTTCAAGTTTTTGGCCACTAAATAAATACCTTATATGTTCAAAAAACATGTTATTTTGATTAGACCATATAAAGAACACTTAAAAAACTGGCTTTAATAATGTATAATGTCATATCTTTTCTGTTTGAGTGTGAGTCTATGTATATGTTTGTCTGTTTTCATATGACAAAGTTTTAATGAAACTCAAAAATAATCATTAGATGTATGTCTACTACTGATAACCTTTAGGAGTCATCTTAATTCAAAATAGATGCACCTAGTGGCAGGTCCCTACAAAGTTTCTTCAGGAACTTTTCTAGTCATTAATTTTACTACTGTTATTGGTCCTCTGCTGCAGCTCAACCCGTTTTACATGAACTTTCAGTCAGAAATCCTGGGTTGACTTACCAAGTTGATAATCAGCTTCATAGCACTGCTAAGCATGATTCATGTTTTAGGGATCACACTACGTATGCTTCAATATCAGACACATAAACGGAAAATGTTGATGTTATTATCTTACAGACAACTTTCTCAATATACCAGAAACACAAAAGGCAGGTATGCAGAAGGGAAATGGGGTTATTAGATTCTCAATCCTTTATTTGTCCACCACATTAACAGAGTTCCAACTTCTCAGCAGCCAGGCTCAGTTTGCTTGTTTACCAATTTTGAAACAGGAAACAAGGTGCTGAATATGTATCAGGAGTATCTAGGCCATGTTATTCATGTAACATTGGTTATGTAGCATGTCCTGTATGTTCTCATCTCCACGCAGGTTTGGGTTTTCATGGCCACACTACTTATCTTATTGGAAGGAGTCAGAGCACACAAGCAGTTTCCTCTCATGCTGTCATCAGGGGATACTGCTGTTAAAATCACCTAAATCATCTTGATGACACAGCCTTGCAGATTGTTGGTGTGTCAAACCACTCAGGCAGCAGGAGAGGGTTCATTGGAATAACAGGCGTTTCTGTTGGATTCTTAAAAACACCAAATTTAGGTTTATTTCAACAAGTCAGTCAAATTACA
Source organism: Kryptolebias marmoratus (assembly GCF_001649575.2). Taxonomy (NCBI): domain Eukaryota; kingdom Metazoa; phylum Chordata; class Actinopteri; order Cyprinodontiformes; family Rivulidae; genus Kryptolebias; species Kryptolebias marmoratus. The sequence goes on from NC_051442.1 coordinate 26,073,133, forward strand.
ATAAATTTACAAAACTTTTTTAAATTAAATGCATTCCTTGAAGCAATGTATTACCCGGCACCTTTTAGACTAAAATGATCTTATGATGAGAAATAGTGGAGTTGTAGCCATTTTGGTCAAACCTTGAAAATAACATTATGCAGGATTTCATGTAATATTGCAAGATGTCATGCATGAGTATGTATTGTGAATTACTGTCAGCTACTAGCACACATAATTCTAGCTTAATATCTGTAAAATATATGAATTAAAGCCATTTTTGTGCTGGATAATGTCAGTTACCTGTGGCAACCATCTTAAATTGGTTTGACTCCAAAAGGTAACCAGCTAGAGATGTACATTCAATGACTGTTTTCTCAAAGTTTCATTAAATTTCATCGAGAGTTTCATGAAATATTTTGCTTATAAATAGAGTTGACTCCAAATAGTTAATGACAAAATGTTAAATAAAGATCTTGAACAATCGGTTAACATTCACAGTATGTGTTGTGAATCAGTCTCAGCTACTACAACACCAAATTTTATGTCAATATATTTTAAATATACTGAGTTATTATAATATTCCTGTTTTTTTTTTTAAGGTCAGCTGACTGTGGTGGCCATCTTGTTTCAGTTTGACTTCAAATGTTAGTCAGTTGTAGATGCTCATTCAATGATTATTTCCTGAAAGCTTTTAAAAATCTGTCTAGTGATTTATAAGATATTTTGGTAATAGGCAGGCACACACACAGGCAAAAACTCCTTTTGGCCGAAAACACTCAGCATGTGATGATTTTCCTAATATCAGCTGGTGATTCTACGCAAATCTGTTGATGTGAACTTTGATGTATAGGGGTGTGGGAATGTTCTCCACAGACAGGAGGTGTAGATGTTCCACAGGAATATCACTGCTGGCTTAATTGAGCCCTTCCACCTGTGATGCTGGTGTTGTCTGACTGGATATACTGAGTAGCAGTATAGGAAGAATACAGTGCAGGCATGAAGAAATATTCAGCTCTGCACAGCCTGCTCTATTATTCTGGGATCCAAAAGTGAAACAGGGTGGGATATGAGGGCATTACACTAAGATTACAGAGAATACCCTGAACCCATCATGATGTTCAAGGAAGATTAGGGGGAAAAAAATTGTTGCAGATTTTCAGATTAGCACATCTCACATCTGTGACCAACCAAGAAAGAAAAACTCAAATGTAGGTCACTGAGCACCTGCATGCTTTAAAGCCATTGATCTGTCAATCATAAGCTGTTACCTCTAACTCCCTTAATACAAGTGATCAGAATAAAACAGGGAGCTGATTCAAGAACAGCACAACACAGACAGGAGAGTTTAACACGCTCAGGAAGAGAAATGCATCAGACAGGCTGACATGTTCAGCACTTCCTGATACTTTACTGGCTGTGTGCATCATCTAGGTAAACTATAACTAGAGACAGAGCAGAGGCAGGAAGTTGAAGCTACAAAGTACAAGTGACCCCTAGTGGCTGGCTGCAGTACAGTTTTTAAATCCTTCTCCTCCATGTAGAGCAATGGGACATTTCCTTGACTAAAAATTTAAAAAAATTAGGTGACTTATGGTTGATTCATGTAGTTCTCTACCTGCTATATTTTCAAATACAGTATGTATGTTTTCCATGCGATTCTTTTTAATTAGTTATTTGAGGCTTCAAGAAAAGTGTCATTTGCAGTATCACTGATGTCACAAATGTCACAGCCTGTTGGGAAGTTGGGAGAGTGTGTAGGCAGGACTTTTGTTGTGGTGGTACAGCCGATGCAACAGTAACATTAATTCTTGACATTTACCCATTTTAAACAGACTTTAAATGTTCAAAAATTGCTGCCTATCCCAAACTAGTACAAATCAAACACTGTATATTGATAGACCTCTGGCATGAACTTAAAAGTTGAAGCTGGAACATAACCAACCTTTCCTCTTGACTATTTCCAGTACATTTTAAGTCCCACCCCCTCTATGTTAACAAATAGAATATTGCCCTTTAGGTGTTGACTCTTGTTAATTCATGTAGCTTTTACCTTGCTGCTGTATGTTCAAATACTCGTTTTTCTAACATGTTTAGCTGTAATTATTGATTTCATGCATAAAAGAAAGGTCAGGTAACACCTTGATGTATGTAAAGCCCTACATTGTTAGACACAAACTCTTCAACATGGCAGCTTCTGTAAAACGGCATCTCAAGGCTTCAGTTCCCAACAACAGTAACAAAAAGGTGGGGACACTTAGTCTGTCACTATACCATATATATCTATAGTACACGTGTGGAGAAAGACTGTCCCTGCTGTTCAAATGTTACCCGTTTGAAACAGTTTATTAATGATTCTTAATGATGCTTGTTTATTACCAATAAATTTAATTGTTATGTATTTATTCACTGTAAAAAGTAAATTAGAAAATTTCTGAAATATGCTGAAGTGTTTTGCTGCCCAAAATGTCAACATACCTTTGTAATAAACTCAGAAAATTCCTACATTTTGATGTCTGAACTGTATAAGAATTGTAAAAAGAACCAAAATCAACAGAAATGTTAAAGCTGCTGCCAGTGTCTCACTATTACCAATCTAGCCATGCCTGATGTATAATTTGCATGTTTTATTTTAAAGCTGTACAATTATATACAGGACAAAATACTTTACAACTGCAAAAATTGCATTTTCTGTGAAAATGTCATGTGAATGCTGAGTGCTGAATGACTTTGCTGAAGTTTGCTGAAGAATGAATTTTTAACTGGATGGTTAAAGTTAAAACAAGCAGAACAAAAGCTAAAATTAGCAAAACAGTAGTTAGAAGCTAAAAGTAGCAAAAATGTGTTTTGTGTTTCTAAAAACTAAAATTGGCAAAAGGTAAAAATAAAAACACAACAAAAGGCTTAATTTAAAAAAACATTAGCAAATTAGCAAAACCATGGCTAATAGCTAAAATCAGCAAAACTAGCTAAGAGATAAATTTTACAAATTGTAGCTAAAGGCTCAAATTTATTAAGTCATAGCTAAATCTGAAATTGGTAAAATTACAAATAGCAAGGCATAAAAGTAAAAAATAAAAGTAGCATAGGAAGACAAGAGTAGAGTCAGTGGGCTGACTCTTGGAATGTGGACGTAGAAAAGAGAATAGAATTCACACAAATGGTGAAAAACATGGATCAGTTTTTAGGACTGAAATGTTACAAGATTTCTTCATCAACACAGCAACTTTCTAACATGCCAAAATCCATAAACACATAAAAATACCCAAAGTTAGTGTTTTCAGCATGAACTTTTTGATTGCAGGTGTGATATTTAGGTATCTTTAGTAGAGTTTAGGGGAGTGGGGGTCAAATCATACCCCCACTTTATAATCAGAAGAATGTATCAATATCACATTGTGCAGAATTATTTGTAATTGTATTCATTTCTTGACTTCTAAGTGGTGTGTTGTACCTGCTGGTGTAGATAAAGACTGGGCTCGCTGTGGTTAGGGTTGATTAATTATCTTTCCTGGACAGCTGTTTCCACAGCAGACCTCAGAGGCTTTGTGTTTCCATGTCACTCCCCACTCAGACACCTAACCTGCTCTGATACTGACACAAGAAAGAAAACTATTAGCTCTGTGAGAACAAAAAGAAAACTGATTGATCTGTCAATTGATCTTTTAACATCCTAAATTTTTGTTCTGGAGCTGGACTGATTGTCAGGATTGCGGACGACGGAAAGGAACCCTGAGCGCAGACTCATCATCAAAATAAACTAATTAATTAAATAAGAAAAATAAACAAAACAAAAGCTGACGAGGCAGCAGCTAAAAAGAACAAAAATCCAAACACGGTGGACAGAACAACAAGGAGACAAGGTACGGAGCACAGCAGCAAACAGCAAACAAAAAACAATGAACCAGCGACTAGTGGGAGAAATGACCGGGTATTTGAGTGCTGAGGGTAATGAGGGAAGTGGAAACAGGTGAGGAGATGATTACGGACAGGTGGAGATGGGCGTGGCAAGGAGGGCAAAAGAGTGACGGAGGAGGAGTGAATACTGAGCAGGAACACAAACAGGAAAAACCCAAACTGAAAACACTAATTAAAACCCACAGAAAAACCACAAAGAAAACAAAACAGAAACAAAAATTCCAAATCCTCACAGATGTAGTCTAACAGCAGCACAGAGAACCTGTGTCTTCTGACCCGTCACACTTTTATTCAGATATAATTTGACAACAACTTTACACAAACCAACTACATCTGTCTTCTAACCCACTGTACACACACGTGAGCTGAATATCTTAGATCAGAAGTGTTAAACAACCATATTAGAACAGCAGCCTATGTCACAGAAAAATGGGAGCAAAAACAAGTGTTGCGTTTACATTTTTGTTTAGTATATATATTGACAGATATTAAAGAATATTGACCACTTCTACAAATATACTTTGATAGGCTACAAGACACAGACACCAGAATAAAGCTGCTAGCACAGCAAGCCCTTTGTCCAATAATAACTTCTTTGTGGACTAAAGACTCACTCTGTCTGTTACACATTAGGGTGGCTAACTGCCTGAGCCTCTAAGCCTTGCATTGGCTGCAACCTCCAGTTTTTCCACACTACATATGCTATATTTCTGTCTTTCTGACATTAGTTTTATTTTATCATTATATTGTAAAAAGGAAGCAGTGGCACAGAGGTTAGAAGAGACAATTTAATTATAGCACGAGGGCAAACTCAATATCTAAAATGTTCTTTATATATCGTCCAGCTCTACCTTCCTGTTCCTTTTCCTGGTCACAGGCAGCTGGTGTATCTCAACAGCCAGTGGATAAGAGGGGTGGGAGGGTATACCCTGGACAGGTCCCCAGTTCATCAGAAGACCACATAGATACAAACAAGGCTGACAACCATCCACACTCTTGTTCTCACCTAGGGCCAGTTTAAAGACTCCATTTTGTGTTTGGACTGTGGAGGAAAGGAGATTTGAACCCAGGATCTGTGTTTTATGAGAGGACAGTACTAACCACTGTTCTGCTGTGTGATCTGTCAGATTCTCTGAACAGCTGATCAGAAGCCCCTCTAACTAGGACTGTGTGATTAATTGTATTTGTGTGTCACTAAAACTGTTATTGACAAAAAATATGAATAATAGTTTTGCCACACCCTCTTATTATGTCTTGCCTTCTGAATGAGGTGTACTTGTGTGTCAGTGTGATGTGACATCGAGGTGGGTGCAGACACGTTACAGCGAGGTCCTCCACGGGTATTATATTTCAACACCAAGTCCAAAGTTTATAGCAGAACAATATCTAAATGATGCTGTGGATATAGTGAATCTCTACAGTAAGCCACATTCATAATTACCTGTGATCATGACCTATGTGGCAACCTGAACAACTAGTAAGATGAAAAAGGTTAGCTTAATGCTTCAGCTAATCCATAAAAATAATCAAGCCATCCCTGTTTAATTGAAGCTTTGTCAGAACAAGATTGTAGCCTTAGTCAAATTCTGTTAACTTTGGGTTAAAGCAGCTAAAATTGACAAGAATCAGTTAGCGGACCCAGAATTTCAGCCTCGACAGGAGTTGACAGTTAAACTTGTTTTTATTGAGGAGCAGGGAGAATGCTACGCGTAGCAGGTGGACCTCTGATCGCCGCTCTGAGAAAAGACGAGATAGTTTAGTTATCCTCATGAAAACCAGGAAGTAACCACGGACTGAGGAGGTTACACTGACCTGGATGGTGGTGTGACGGGGACCGGGACCAGGTCCTTGATGGATAGCAGCTGAGAGATGTCCAGGAACGGGAGCGAGGATTAGCGCCTCCAAAAAGGTAGGCCGCGGAGGCAAAACTTTTAACTCTTGGTCGGACGGGCAGGGGTCGAAGCCGGGAGATCCAGAAACAGGCAACAGAACCAGGGGGGCAGGCGAGAAATCCGAGACCAGGTCACAGGCAGGGGTCGATGTCCAGTAATCCAAAATCCGACTTGAGTCCGATGAGGGTGAAGCAAAGGGGTGAATCCAAGAAACGTGAGCAAGGTTGAGGCACAGGAAGTCAGTCTGAGATCGCTGGAGAATTACTGGCTTTGAGGCTTTCATAATCTGGCACTGAAGGAGAGCAGAGAAGGAGAATATATAGGGCACAGCCCAGGTGTAGGAGAGGTAATCAGCAGAGGACACAGGTGACGAGAATGAACATGATTATCACTGGAATGAGGCATGGCATGGCAAACACAGGCATGATTACCACAAAAATGGCAGACATTTTATTTGTGAAAGACCTACAGGCAGATTTAAAGCACTTTTTACAAAATCATTTAATGTTCTGTTGAAACACTTCTGATTGTATTTGTGTTGAACTCATGAAGTATTTCCCATTCATTACTGAAGTTTTAATCATTCACCATATAAAAGACTACATCTGTGGCTGCATCATAAAGCATTATATTTAGGAAAAAAGAAAATAGATTTCACAGGGCCCTACAATATAGGAGAACCACTATATTGTTTTTATGTTTGTTTGGTTGTTTTTTTTATTTATTTGTGGTTATTTTATCCAATAGATTACATTTTTTTGTCAGTTATTTTAAGGGAAACTTCAAGAAGCTATCAAAGAAAATTTTACATTCAGGGCAATTTACTTTTACATTCAGGGCAATTTACTTTGTTTAAGTGCAATAAATCTAAAGTTTCCAAATTCAATGAAAAATTATTTTCAATTGTTGTAATTTCAATATTCGTTAGAAGAATGTTGATCATGAAATTTTCCATCATCAAGCTGCTCTTCCTCTAGCCAAACGCTACGTTTTGTGTCTGTTGATGTTAAAGCATTACTTTAGACTTTATTAGCAGTGACTCATTTACTGGGTCTAACTTGGTATGATTTGTGTTATAAAATGTTTTGTAAAAGCCACAGGAAGGTCACTCATACACCAACAGGTTCAGGTACAGTACGGTCAATAGGACATGGTGCTATTGCCTCTGACCAGCATCATCCATCAGTGCAATGTTATGACTGTCAGCAGCGGCTGAGTACAAGGCTCTATCTGGTTCTGATCTTCAGCTAATCAGCTTATCCTGTCTGCTGCAGCAGGTGACCAGTGTTTTCAGAGGACAGGTGGCTCAGATCACATTATCCTTGTTTGAGCAGTGGTCTCTGAATCAGGAGACCTTAAATCTATTCAACCAGTAAATCCAGTAGGAGCTGTCTGGACCTGCAGATTGCTGCTCCTCCAGGAGCTTCTTCTGAAACGTGTACACTTAACTCAAAAAAATAGCTTATGCAAAAAATAATCAGATGCATGAAACTGCATGGCACATGAATCCAAGCACATTTTCTTTGTACAGTACATCCTTTGTGCATGTCTTTTTACATTTTCTCATCTGCTTTTATTTTTCTTTTATGGACATTAGTCAAATCAATCATATTATCATGTTGTGAAAGATACAGGTACATTTTCTGGAACTTATTATTTTTTTCTGCAGTGTTCTGTTGCTGCTGTAACATCTGAATTTGACTATTGTAGGATAAATAGTCTTATCTTAAATTATCTAATCTTATGTACAATGGTACTACCAAATTAAATTTAATAGTAACCGTTTAAAGGTATAACAGCTGTCAAAATATGCCACTTTTCAAACTTTTTCATTTCAATTTTTATACTTCTAACACAATTTCTTCATCAATAAATTATTGTTTGGGTGTTAATGTAACTAAAACTCATCAGGGTTTTTGTAAAAATTGCATTAGAAAAAAGCAAATATTCCTCACATTTATTTACAACTAAATTGTGTATGTGATCCATTTGGACAAAATGACTTGTAATGAGGGATTTTTTTCATTTTGAGTTATTATTATTTTCAAATTCTCCACCTCAGAAGCTTCAAAATGGTATATAGTTTGCTGAAGTTTGTTGAATTGACACCAGCATCTTATCATAACCTTGATGTCATTTATAAATGCTGGACCTCTGGGCTGTAGAAGGACCTTGTGTGGCCAAACATCCTGGGTGTGAAAGACGCGACTGTTCAGGAGAAAAGAGAATAAAAATATTTTTTCAGCAACCCTGCATCATGTTAGATCTCAGCTGATCTAAGTGTTGATGAGTATGTTCTTTAGTTAACAGTCATGCAGAAATTATTTGCACGGATTTGTTTGTAGACCATAGGCTGTCAGGATGAATCAGCAGTGCCCCCTCCCAAGGCCCTGCTCCTCAGATTTTTCTGGGGTGTTTTTGCACCATTAGTCCCACATGGGCAGCAGCATCAGGCCCAGAGACAGACACACAGGCAGCTCAACTACTGGCATGGTGAGCTCGCCCTGAAAAGGGCACATGCCTCCCTGCACAATTATCCACCGTGCATAGAAACAGCACACACACACACACACACACATACACACATACTTATTTAACCAGCTGATCTGAAACTGGAAGACGGTCAGTAACAAAACAAGAACAAATATGTTTTTATGATTTTTACACTAAAATAGATTTGATCTTTTTTCCTTTAAACTGTGTTTGGAAATTTATTGAGTTAATGTATTTCATTCATCGTCAAGGGGTCTAAAACAATGCCAATAATAACTGCTGTTGTCTATGTAATGTAAGGAAAACTCATGTTTCTTCCTTGTTTTGTCTCTCAGGTTACCTTGGCGTGTTTGCAGTGGTATTAAAAACAAATGATGAATCACCCAGGACAGATGAGTTTGACAGTGAGAACTTATCATTTCATATACATTTTAAAAATTCCAGAGCATCTTAACAAGCTTCAAATCCTTAACTGTTTGTCTGTTTCTACAGAGGTTGAATTGTCATGTTTGATTGAGTCCATTTCCACAACAAATCCCAGGATTGAGTGGAAGAAGATCACCAGAGATGGGCCCAGTTATGTTTACTTTGACAAGAAGATCTCAGGTAATTTACCAAACACACCAGCAAATCAGGTTTTGTAGATTGCAGATTTTTACATACCCTATGTTGGTTTTGCTTGTTATATTTTTTTCTTTTGATTTGGTTGTTTGCTTAGTTTTTGGTTTTATTTGGTTTTATGGGTTTTGTTTGTTTTGTTTCATTTGTGGTAGCAGAAGGGGGATGAGGAAAACTACAAAATGTTAGTATTAGCAGTTAAGGTTAACTCAGTATTAAAGCTTCCTTCTTTATAACAGGTTCTTTAACACTAGTTGGAGCAACTAATCCCATATGAGCAGTTCTGGCATCTGAATCTTTGATAATGTTGGTTGCTGAGTCCCAACAGTACATGAGGCGTTTAAAGCCTGTCAAGCAGTGGAAGAATTGCTTTCCCCTCATGAAAGTTCAAAAAAAAAATATGACTAGCAACAATTCTTGTGTTGGGTTTGGTTCAGATCACACCTGCTTCATTTTGGGTCAAAAAATGTGTTTACTTCCAGATTGTTTAGGGAAACTCAATGATCTCTATTGGTCAAGTCCAGGTGGTTCAAAATGTGGCATTGATTTTGGCACCAGGCACAAGTCTTTGAGAACTTAGTTCTGCTTGGCTCTGAAGTGACATGTACACATTGTATGAAGAGTCCAGCATCTATCAGGGGGTTCCCAACTAACTGACAAATCATGAAGATACACGTTTGTATACAAACCTTTAAGTGACAGTTTTATATAAGCAAAATAACCGAGTAAAAATAATTAAAATAAAGTTAACATTACTCAGTGCTCGAAGTGGTCCGGTACTCTCTGTTACTCAGTGACCGTGCCCCTAATTCTTCATCCTTAGCATACCATTATTTTTTATAGTGTACCCCACTTCTCCTAAACCTGCTGGTACTCAGTGTCACCAGCTGTACAATTCAGCTTTGGGCAATTCATATAAACTACATTACCCACAGGACATCAGTTGAAACAGGAATTCATGACTTTCTTTACACTGCTTCTGACTGGGTCAGATATAAGGGCTCAGGTGATGCATGACTCATGAGGAGCAATGATTGAATAAAAGTTAAGCACAAGGAGCCAATCTGAAAACTCATATTAATTAGGGGGGTATTGAAGATCATGGTATTGCTGTGGAATTTTCTTTAACAAAGAGGACAACAAAGAGTTTTGTCTTAGGATAATTTATTTTAGCTATCTAGCTGAGAATCACTGAGCTGATGTGAGTCTGACCACAGAGCAAAAGGCCCCCCTTTAAATACCCAGCTCTTCTCCATAACTTTCCATAGGATGAGGAGGGGTCTCGGAATGGGGGTAAGGATCAGGTAACTGCTTCCTACACCCCAGAGCCCTATAAGATAAGGAGTGCTCCTTCACTAAAACATGGTGTCATAAATGCTTCTGTACTTTTCCATTCTAACAGACAGCTTTACCTTACATGCAGCAGAGAATCATTGAAGCACTTTTTATTCCCATTACAGTATGTAATAAATTAATAAACTGTACGTATTTGCACGTGACCAAGTCACTTGGGTTGGGGGCAGACATCAAACTGAAACAACATAACCCAACCCACCCCCGAGCCATGCCCTTTCTTTCCTTACTGGTGTGCTAATGTATCTGGATCATCAGCATTAGGGTACAGACACCTCCAACTTGTGTACGTGACCAAAATCCTCCTAGCAGAGAGAGAGCGCCACTGATGGATCAGTGTTCACAGCCTGTTTGAGCGTCTCTTTTGGTGTGACTCACTGTTTCTGCTGCTTTACTTCTTGGAATTAAACAATATTTACCCTAAAAGATGTTTATTTGTATGCTCATGATTACAGCAAAGATGTGTCTCAGTTGAATTTTTTTCCCAAAACCCTCACGATGTTCTCTCTGTGAGAGGGTTAGTTTCAGTTGTTTGTAGTTTATCATAAATATCTTCAAATTTCAGTTCTATATGGGATTATTGCAACACATTCAAGGTTTTAGGTGTCTGGATATGCTAAGCTTCCTTATATTTGGAACCATACTGTCAAGTAACCGTACTTTGATAAATGTAATATACTGTATAAATATAATAATAAAAGATCAGTTATGAAAAATAAATTGTATTAAATGACTACATGATCTACAATCTTTAAAATATAAACCCTTTTAATGAAAAGTTATTTTAAGGCAAAATTTGTTTTTTCATTGTAAGGTAATGAGTCATGATCAGTATTTGGCAGGAAAAAAATCCTACTTTGTAGCCATTTACAGAAGTGTGGCAGGGTGCAAATGACTATATCAACTGAAATCTATAAACTATAATCACTTTGATTGAAATAGTAATTTTAAGGAAGATATTTGTTAGTCTGGCAAAAAAGGAAAAAAGAAAAGTCAATTTTAAGTTGTTTTGTACTATGCAAAGGACTACCTGTGCTATAATTTTTAAAATATCACCCTTTTGAATATAACAAAGCTATATAAAGACAAAAGTATGAGTTTTATTACTGTAATCACCTTCTGAATAGTGAACATTCACATTATCAGGGTTGTGTCTGAAAAACTCCAATTTAAAAAACTGTATGATTGGTAATAATACAGGCAAACTTGTCAAACAAAATAGACAGAATCAATGTAAAAAATGTTTTTTTATTTGTCATATTTAATCATTTATTAAATTACAATAATTCAAAAATGTTGCAACCCACTTAAAATAAAACAAAAAATGCATATTTTTATACCAAGTGGCCTTGCATATAAAGTTATAAAACTACTGATTTTTTATTTGTTTTATGTATTATTTATATTATTGTTCAAGAGTTAAATTTGTTATTGTTTTTAAAGGCAAAACATAATTTGAATTTTCTTCGAAGCCAGAAACTTAGGGGAAAGGGCCAAATATCGATGCAGTCACTTATTTTAAAGTGCATATTTTTAAATCCTCCTGACTGCCAGTAGTTCAAATTTGCAAACTGTGGAAGACATTTGTAAACCTGAATATCTCCCCCCCCACTGCATACTACTGAATTAGCTCCTTTTGCTATATACAGAGAACATTTAGGGCTTTTCAGTGATGTCAAATGAGAAGTGGTGGGACTTCGATATCTTACAAAGATTGGGGAATTTCAAAAGAATTGGGACTGGACTTTTTTTTCCTGGCAGTCAGGAGGATGTAACTGACATTACTCTGTCGGTAGTTGTTTAGTAGTAGTTGTTTTGAAAATATCTTTGTAAAAAGGGTCCATTTCTATTGACCATGACTGATTTATGACAGCAATGAAAGCATAAAACATTCAATTTAAGTCACAGGTTGGTACACATACCTCAGTGTGACAGTCACAGTTCAGTATGAGTTTTGTATAACAGGAAAGAGAAATAAATGTTGTTTGTTTGTTTTATTTATTTTTGTTTGGTTGATAGACTATGACTCTCCCAGAAGCAGAAAAGCTGATACAGAAAAACAAACCATCCATATTAGTTGGTAGAGTTTAAGGTTGTAGTTCAGGTACAACAAAATAGGAAACAGTAACCCACAGATGTGTCACACAGAAACTCTAAATTGATTTATTTTAAAAACATACTAAATAAAATAAAATAAAAAACAAGGAGTGTTTGCTTCAATTAATATAACCTGGGCTTTATGCAAAATAAAAAGCAATACAAAACTGAATGACATCTCCCAATGTGAAAATATAAAATAAATTGTGTACTTATTGGAGTACTGTCACTTTTTTTCCCACACTGAGTACTAACATTACTTGAAACTTCTATTTTCTGTCATCTTCTTAAAAGCTAGCCAACTACACATTACTCAGGTTTGTGATGAAAATTTAGAGTTGAAAAGCAAAAACAACCATTATGAAACGCATCATATGAAAACATACACTACCACAAGGAAATGTCAAAGATAAAACATTTCTTTTTAACACAGCAATGATTTCATGAGTTTTCATTGTTTTAGACAATCACAGTTCAAATTATTATCCTTATTATTCTCAGTTAAAACTCATACTGCAGCCTAAACCACAATATAGTTTTAGAAAGTAATGTACATGTCAGATATAGTATCTTCACCACCACTCATAAAAACATAAATATGTCGGGGGCTTACAGTGGGCGCACATGGGTTTGAGACATTTTACAGAAGTTGCAGGAATGTGATTAAAATGTATTAATTAAAATATATTTTAATTACATTCCTGCAGAGCTTCACGGTGCAGAGCTTCTGCCACCATGGTGTCTTAACATATCTACTCCTAGATAATGACTTTGTTTTTCCGTCCAGAATAATTTCTGTGTAAGAACTGCCTTTAAAACATACAGTCTCCAGAGGTCACATCCTCTCTGTTGTGTCTTTTATAAAAAGGGAAATTATTTCTTATAGGGTCCGTCAGAGAAAATCTAGAATAAAGAAACTACCCAGGTTATCCAAGCACATTGTGTCTTTAGATTCTTCATAAGTAACTTCAACACGGCCGGAAATGTATAAAGGCCAAATGTCTTAGCAAGTTGAAAATGATCTTATCACATCACAGCACACCACGGAACTTCTACTCAGTTCAAGATCCAACGTTTATGAACAAGGGGTTAAGATAAGTAAATTGCTTTCCCACCAACTATAGCAAATATATACATCCTACTTCATACCTTGAGTTGAATCTGGTGCAGGAGAAACATCACACCCATTGGGAATTAATAAAACTTTATACAAGCCTTTGTACTCATCTGATTGTTCAAATGTTCCTGCAGACCTGATCTCCTTCCTCAGTGACATATTGCTACATCCACCACAACTGCTTTCCTCTGTTGTTTATCCACCACCACTATGTCCGGTTGGTTCGCCATTACCATTTTGTCTGTCTGGATCTGGAAGTCCCACAGGATCTTAGCTCGGTCATTCTCCACTACCTTTGGGGGTGTTCCCCACTTTGATCTCAGGGCTTCCAGTCCATATTCTGCACAGATGTTTCTGT